>NW_027463584.1:0-32147 GCF_050947455.1 Rhinoderma darwinii
GAAACTGTGGTTCTGAACATGCTGCCAATAGCTCGCCTGGGAAACATCCAGAGAAGTCCAAGATAGTGTTTTTTAGACTGGCTGCCACGAGCTGAAACGAATGCAGCCAAGAGCGAGCGTCTGTGACTTACGGTTCAAGAGTTATTCACAGAAACATGGTTCTGAACTTTGCTGCCAGCCGCGAAAGCGAAAATAACCAAGATCGAGCGTCTAGGATTTACATGTCAATAGCTCGTCTGGGAAACATCCAGAGAAGTCAAAAACAGTGCTTCTATACTAATTGCCAGGCGCTGAGACGAATGCCGCCAAGATCCAGCGTCTATGACTTACGGTTCAAGAATTAGCCTCAGAAACAGTGGGAAACAGTGCTTCTATACTAATTGCCAGGAGCTGAGACGAATGCCGCCAAGATCGAGCGTCTATGACTTACGGTTCAAGAATTAGCCTCAGAAACAGTGGTTCTGAACATGCTGCCAATAGCTCGCCTGGGAAACATCCAGAGAAGTCCAAGATAGTGTTTTTTAGACTGGCTGCCACGAACTGAAACGAATGCAGCCAAGAGCGAGCGTCTGTGACTTACGGTTCAAGAGTTATTCACAGAAACATGGTTCTGAACTTTGCTGCCAGCCGCGAAAGCGAAAATAACCAAGATCGAGCGTCTAGGATTTACTTGTCAATAGCTCGTCTGGAAATCATCCAGATAAGTCAAAGACAGTGCTTCTATACTAATTGCCAGGCGCTGAGACGAATGCCGCCAAGATCCAGCGTCTATGACTTACGGTTCAAGAATTAGCCTCAGAAACAGTGGGAAACAGTGCTTCTATACTAATTGCCAGGCGCTGAGACGAATGCCGCCAAGATCGAGCGTCTATGACTTACGGTTCAAGAATTAGCCTCAGAAATAGTGGTTCTGAACATGCTGCCAATAGCTCGCCTGGGAAACATCCAGAGAAGTCCAAGATAGTGTTTTTTAGACTGGCTGCCACGAGCTGAAACGAATGCAGCCAAGAGCGAGCGTCTGTGACTTACGGTTCAAGAGTTATTCACAGAAACATGGTTCTGAACTTTGCTGCCAGCCGCTTAAGCGAAAATAACCAAGATCGAGCGTATAGGATTTACTTGTCAATAGCTCGTCTGGGAATCATCCAGATAAGTCAAAGACAGTGCTTCTATACTAATTGCCAGGCGCTGAGACGAATGCCGCCAAGATCCAGCGTCTATGACTTACGGTTCAAGAATTAGCCTCAGAAACAGTGGGAAACAGTGCTTCTATACTAATTGCCAGGCGATGATACGAATGCCGCCAAGATCCAGCGTCTATGACTTACGGTTCAAGAATTAGCCTCAGAAACAGTGGGAAACAGTGCTTCTATACTAATTGCCAGGAGCTGAGACGAATGCCGCCAAGATCGAGCGTCTATGACTTACGGTTCAAGAATTAGCCTCAGAAACTGTGGTTCTGAACATGCTGCCAATAGCTCGCCTGGGAAACATCCAGAGAAGTCCAAGATAGTGTTTTTTAGACTGGCTGCCACGAGCTGAAACGAATGCAGCCAAGAGCGAGCGTCTGTGACTTACGGTTCAAGAGTTATTCACAGAAACATGGTTCTGAACTTTGCTGCCAGCCGCGAAAGCGAAAATAACCAAGATCGAGCGTCTAGGATTTACATGTCAATAGCTCGTCTGGGAAACATCCAGAGAAGTCAAAAACAGTGCTTCTATACTAATTGCCAGGCGCTGAGACGAATGCCGCCAAGATCCAGCGTCTATGACTTACGGTTCAAGAATTAGCCTCAGAAACAGTGGGAAACAGTGCTTCTATACTAATTGCCAGGAGCTGAGACGAATGCCGCCAAGATCGAGCGTCTATGACTTACGGTTCAAGAATTAGCCTCAGAAACAGTGGTTCTGAACATGCTGCCAATAGCTCGCCTGGGAAACATCCAGAGAAGTCCAAGATAGTGTTTTTTAGACTGGCTGCCACGAGCTGAAACGAATGCAGCCAAGAGCGAGCGTCTGTGACTTACGGTTCAAGAGTTATTCACAGAAACATGGTTCTGAACTTTGCTGCCAGCCGCGAAAGCGAAAATAACCAAGATCGAGCGTCTAGGATTTACTTGTCAATAGCTCGTCTGGGAAACATCCAGAGAAGTCCAAGATAGTGTTTTTTAAACTGGCTGCCACGAGCTGGAACGAATGCAGCCAAGAGCGAGCGTCTGTGACTTACGGTTCAAGAGTTATTCACAGAAACATGGTTCTGAACTTTGCTGCCAGCCGCGAAAGCGAAAATAACCAAGATCGAGCGTATAGGATTTACTTGTCAATAGCTCGCCTGGGAAACATCCAGAGAAGTCAAAGACAGTGCTTCTATACTAATTGCCAGGAGCTGAGACGAATGCCGCCAAGATCGA
The DNA here is from genome assembly GCF_050947455.1 of Rhinoderma darwinii. Lineage (NCBI taxonomy): Eukaryota > Metazoa > Chordata > Amphibia > Anura > Rhinodermatidae > Rhinoderma > Rhinoderma darwinii. The sequence goes on from NW_027463584.1 coordinate 2,412, forward strand.
GCGTCTATGACTTACGGTTCAAGAATTAGCCTCAGAAACAGTGGTTCTGAACATGCTGCCAATAGCTCGCCTGGGAAACATCCAGAGAAGTCCAAGATAGTGTTTTTTAGACTGGCTGCCACGAACTTAAACGAATGCAGCCAAGAGCGAGCGTCTGTGACTTACGGTTCAAGAGTTATTCACAGAAACATGGTTCTGAACTTTGCTGCCAGCCGCGAAAGTGAAAATAACCAAGATCGAGCGTCTAGGATTTACTTGTCAATAGCTCGCCTGGGAAACATCCAGAGAAGTCCAAGATAGTGTTTTTTAAACTGGCTGCCACGAGCTGAAACGAATGCAGCCAAGAGCGAGCGTCTGTGACTTACGGTTCAAGAGTTATTCACAGAAACATGGTTCTGAACTTTGCTGCCAGCCTCGAAAGCGAAAATAACCAAGATCGAGCGTATAGGATTTACTTGTCAATAGCTCGTCTGGGAATCATCCAGATAAGTCAAAGACAGTGCTTCTATACTAATTGCCAGGCGCTGAGACGAATGCCGCCAAGATCCAGCGTCTATGACTTACGGTTCAAGAATTAGCCTCAGAAACAGTGGGAAACAGTGCTTCTATACTAATTGCTAGGCGCTGATACGAATGCCGCCAAGATCGAGCGTCTATGACTTACGGTTCAAGAATTAGCCTCAGAAACAGTGGTTCTGAACATGCTGCCAATAGCTCGCCTGGGAAACATCCAGAGAAGTCCAAGATAGTGTTTTTTAGACTGGCTGCCACGATCTGAAACGAATGCAGCCAAGAGCGAGCGTCTGTGACTTACGGTTCAAGAGTTATTCACAGAAACATGGTTCTGAACTTTGCTGCCAGCCGCGAAAGTGAAAATAACCAAGATCGAGCGTCTAGGATTTACTTGTCAATAGCTCGCCTGGGAAACATCCAGAGAAGTCCAAGATAGTGTTTTTTAGACTGGCTGCCACGAGCTGAAACGAATGCAGCCAAGAGCGAGCGTCTGTGACTTACGGTTCAAGAGTTATTCACAGAAACATGGTTCTGAACTTTGCTGCCAGCCGCTTAAGCGAAAATAACCAAGATCGAGCGTATAGGATTTACTTGTCAATAGCTCGTCTGGGAATCATCCAGATAAGTCAAAGACAGTGCTTCTATACTAATTGCCAGGCGCTGAGACGAATGCCGCCAAGATCCAGCGTCTATGACTTACGGTTCAAGAATTAGCCTCAGAAACAGTGGGAAACAGTGCTTCTATACTAATTGCCAGGCGCTGATACGAATGCCGCCAAGATCCAGCGTCTATGACTTACGGTTCAAGAATTAGCCTCAGAAACAGTGGGAAACAGTGCTTCTATACTAATTGCCAGGAGCTGAGACGAATGCCGCCAAGATCGAGCGTCTATGACTTACGGTTCAAGAATTAGCCTCAGAAACAGTGGTTCTGAACATGCTGCCAATAGCTCGCCTGGGAAACATCCAGAGAAGTCCAAGATAGTGTTTTTTTAGACTGGCTGCCACGAGCTGAAACGAATGCAGCCAAGAGCGAGCGTCTGTGACTTACGGTTCAAGAGTTATTCACAGAAACATGGTTCTGAACTTTGCTGCCAGCGGCTTAAGCGAAAATAACCAAGATCGAGCGTATTGGATTTACTTGTCAATAGCTCGCCTGGGAAACATCCAGAGAAGTCAAAGACAGTGCTTCCATACTAATTGCCAGGCGCTGAGACGAATGCCGCCAAGATCGAGCGTCTATGACTTACGGTTCAAGAATTAGCCTTAGAAACAGTGGGAAACAGTGCTTCTATACTAATTGCCAGGAGCTGAGACGAATGCCGCCAAGATCGAGCGTCTATGACTTACGGTTCAAGAATTAGCCTCAGAAACTGTGGTTCTGAACATGCTGCCAATAGCTCGCCTGGGAAACATCCAGAGAAGTCCAAGATAGTGTTTTTTAGACTGGCTGCCACGAGCTGAAACGAATGCAGCCAAGAGCGAGCGTCTGTGACTTACGGTTCAAGAGTTATTCACAGAAACATGGTTCTGAACTTTGCTGCCAGCCGCGAAAGCGAAAATAACCAAGATCGAGCGTCTAGGATTTACATGTCAATAGCTCGTCTGGGAAACATCCAGAGAAGTCAAAAACAGTGCTTCTATACTAATTGCCAGGCGCTGAGACGAATGCCGCCAAGATCCAGCGTCTATGACTTACGGTTCAAGAATTAGCTCAGAAACAGTGGTTCTGAACATGCTGCCAATAGCTCGCCTGGGAAACATCCAGAGAATTCCAAGATAGTGTTTTTTAGACTGGCTGCCACGAGCTGAAACGAATGCAGCCAAGAGCGAGCGTCTGTGACTTACGGTTCAAGAGTTATTCACAGAAACATGGTTCCGAACTTTGCTGCAAGCCGCGAAAGCGAAAATAACCAAGATCGAGCGTCTAGGATTTACATGTCAATAGCTCGTCTGGGAAACATCCAGAGAAGTCAAAAACAGTGCTTCTATACTAATTGCCAGGCGCTGAGACGAATGCCGCCAAGATCCAGCGTCTATGACTTACGGTTCAAGAATTAGCCTCAGAAACAGTGGGAAACAGTGTTTCTATACTAATTGCCAGGAGCTGAGACGAATGCCGCCAAGATCGAGCGTCTATGACTTACGGTTCAAGAATTAGCCTCAGAAACAGTGGTTCTGAACATGCTGCCAATAGCTCGCCTGGGAAACATCCAGAGAAGTCCAAGATAGTGTTTTTTAGACTGGCTGCCACGAGCTGAAACGAATGCAGCCAAGAGCGAGCGTCTGTGACTTACGGTTCAAGAGTTATTCACAGAAACATGGTTCTGAACTTTGCTGCCAGCCGCTTAAGCGAAAATAACCAAGATCGAGCGTATAGGATTTACTTGTCAATAGCTCGTCTGGGAATCATCCAGATAAGTCAAAGACAGTGCTTCTATACTAATTGCCAGGCGCTGAGACGAATGCCGCCAAGATCCAGCGTCTATGACTTACGGTTCAAGAATTAGCCTCAGAAACAGTGGGAAACAGTGCTTCTATACTAATTGCCAGGCGCTGATACGAATGCCGCCAAGATCCAGCGTCTATGACTTACGGTTCAAGAATTAGCCTCAGAAACAGTGGGAAACAGTGCTTCTATACTAATTGCCAGGAGCTGAGACGAATGCCGCCAAGATCGAGCGTCTATGACTTACGGTTCAAGAATTAGCCTCAGAAACAGTGGTTCTGAACATGCTGCCAATAGCTCGCCTGGGAAACATCCAGAGAAGTCCAAGATAGTGTTTTTTTAGACTGGCTGCCACGAGCTGAAACGAATGCAGCCAAGAGCGAGCGTCTGTGACTTACGGTTCAAGAGTTATTCACAGAAACATGGTTCTGAACTTTGCTGCCAGCGGCTTAAGCGAAAATAACCAAGATCGAGCGTATTGGATTTACTTGTCAATAGCTCGCCTGGGAAACATCCAGAGAAGTCAAAGACAGTGCTTCCATACTAATTGCCAGGCGCTGAGACGAATGCCGCCAAGATCGAGCGTCTATGACTTACGGTTCAAGAATTAGCCTCAGAAACAGTGGGAAACAGTGCTTCTATACTAATTGCCAGGCGCTGAGACAAATGCCGCCAAGATCGAGCGTCTATGACTTACGGTTCAAGAATTAGCCTCAGAAACAGTGGTTCTGAACATGCTGCCAATAGCTCGCCTGGGAAACATCCAGAGAAGTCCAAGATAGTGTTTTTTAGACTGGCTGCCACGATCTGAAACGAATGCAGCCAAGAGCGAGCGTCTGTGACTTACGGTTCAAGAGTTATTCACAGAAACATGGTTCTGAACTTTGCTGCCAGCCGCGAAAGTGAAAATAACCAAGATCGAGCGTCTAGGATTTACTTGTCAATAGCTCGCCTGGGAAACATCCAGAGAAGTCCAAGATAGTGTTTTTTAAACTGGCTGCCACGAGCTGAAACGAATGCAGCCAAGAGCGAGCGTCTGTGACTTACGGTTCAAGAGTTATTCACAGAAACATGGTTCTGAACTTTGCTGCCAGCCTCGAAAGCGAAAATAACCAAGATCGAGCGTCTAGGATTTACTTGTCAATAGCTCGTCTGGGAAACATCCAGAGAAGTCAAAAACAGTGCTTCTATACTAATTGCCAGGCGCTGAGACGAATGCCGCCAAGATCCAGCGTCTATGACTTACGGTTCAAGAATTAGCCTCAGAAACAGTGGGAAACAGTGCTTCTATACTAATTGCCAGGCGCTGAGACGAATGCCGCCAAGATCGAGCGTCAATGACTTACGGTTCAAGAATTAGCTCAGAAACAGTGGTTCTGAACATGCTGCCAATAGCTCGCCTGGGAAACATCCAGAGAATTCCAAGATAGTGTTTTTTAGACTGGCTGCCACGAGCTGAAACGAATGCAGCCAAGAGCGAGCGTCTGTGACTTACGGTTCAAGAGTTATTCACAGAAACATGGTTCCGAACTTTGCTGCAAGCCGCGAAAGCGAAAATAACCAAGATCGAGCGTCTAGGATTTACATGTCAATAGCTCGTCTGGGAAACATCCAGAGAAGTCAAAAACAGTGCTTCTATACTAATTGCCAGGCGCTGAGACGAATGCCGCCAAGATCCAGCGTCTATGACTTACGGTTCAAGAATTAGCCTCAGAAACAGTGGGAAACAGTGTTTCTATACTAATTGCCAGGAGCTGAGACGAATGCCGCCAAGATCGAGCGTCTATGACTTACGGTTCAAGAATTAGCCTCAGAAACAGTGGTTCTGAACATGCTGCCAATAGCTCGCCTGGGAAACATCCAGAGAAGTCCAAGATAGTGTTTTTTAGACTGGCTGCCACGAGCTGAAACGAATGCAGCCAAGAGCGAGCGTCTGTGACTTACGGTTCAAGAGTTATTCACAGAAACATGGTTCTGAACTTTGCTGCCAGCCGCTTAAGCGAAAATAACCAAGATCGAGCGTATAGGATTTACTTGTCAATAGCTCGTCTGGGAATCATCCAGATAAGTCAAAGACAGTGCTTCTACACTAATTGCCAGGCGCTGAGACGAATGCCGCCAAGATCCAGCGTCTATGACTTACGGTTCAAGAATTAGCCTCAGAAACAGTGGGAAACAGTGCTTCTATACTAATTGCCAGGCGCTGATACGAATGCCGCCAAGATCCAGCGTCTATGACTTACGGTTCAAGAATTAGCCTCAGAAACAGTGGGAAACAGTGCTTCTATACTAATTGCCAGGAGCTGAGACGAATGCCGCCAAGATCGAGCGTCTATGACTTACGGTTCAAGAATTAGCCTCAGAAACAGTGGTTCTGAACATGCTGCCAATAGCTCGCCTGGGAAACATCCAGAGAAGTCCAAGATAGTGTTTTTTTAGACTGGCTGCCACGAGCTGAAACGAATGCAGCCAAGAGCGAGCGTCTGTGACTTACGGTTCAAGAGTTATTCACAGAAACATGGTTCTGAACTTTGCTGCCAGCGGCTTAAGCGAAAATAACCAAGATCGAGCGTATTGGATTTACTTGTCAATAGCTCGCCTGGGAAACATCCAGAGAAGTCAAAGACAGTGCTTCCATACTAATTGCCAGGCGCTGAGACAAATGCCGCCAAGATCGAGCGTCTATGACTTACGGTTCAAGAATTAGCCTCAGAAACAGTGGGAAACAGTGCTTCTATACTAATTGCCAGGCGCTGAGACAAATGCCGCCAAGATCGAGCGTCTATGACTTACGGTTCAAGAATTAGCCTCAGAAACAGTGGTTCTGAACATGCTGCCAATAGCTCGCCTGGGAAACATCCAGAGAAGTCCAAGATAGTGTTTTTTAGACTGGCTGCCACGATCTGAAACGAATGCAGCCAAGAGCGAGCGTCTGTGACTTACGGTTCAAGAGTTATTCACAGAAACATGGTTCTGAACTTTGCTGCCAGCCGCGAAAGTGAAAATAACCAAGATCGAGCGTCTAGGATTTACTTGTCAATAGCTCGCCTGGGAAACATCCAGAGAAGTCCAAGATAGTGTTTTTTAAACTGGCTGCCACGAGCTGAAACGAATGCAGCCAAGAGCGAGCGTCTGTGACTTACGGTTCAAGAGTTATTCACAGAAACATGGTTCTGAACTTTGCTGCCAGCCTCGAAAGCGAAAATAACCAAGATCGAGCGTCTAGGATTTACTTGTCAATAGCTCGTCTGGGAAACATCCAGAGAAGTCAAAAACAGTGCTTCTATACTAATTGCCAGGCGCTGAGACGAATGCCGCCAAGATCCAGCGTCTATGACTTACGGTTCAAGAATTAGCCTCAGAAACAGTGGGAAACAGTGCTTCTATACTAATTGCCAGGCGCTGAGACGAATGCCGCCAAGATCGAGCGTCTATGACTTACGGTTCAAGAATTAGCTCAGAAACAGTGGTTCTGAACATGCTGCCAATAGCTCGCCTGGGAAACATCCAGAGAATTCCAAGATAGTGTTTTTTAGACTGGCTGCCACGAGCTGAAACGAATGCAGCCAAGAGCGAGCGTCTGTGACTTACGGTTCAAGAGTTATTCACAGAAACATGGTTCCGAACTTTGCTGCAAGCCGCGAAAGCGAAAATAACCAAGATCGAGCGTCTAGGATTTACTTGTCAATAGCTCGTCTGGGAAACATCCAGAGAAGTCAAAAACAGTGCTTCTATACTAATTGCCAGGCGCTGAGACGAATGCCGCCAAGATCCAGCGTCTATGACTTACGGTTCAAGAATTAGCCTTAGAAACAGTGGGAAACAGTGCTTCTATACTAATTGCCAGGAGCTGAGACGAATGCCGCCAAGATCGAGCGTCTATGACTTACGGTTCAAGAATTAGCCTCAGAAACTGTGGTTCTGAACATGCTGCCAATAGCTCGCCTGGGAAACATCCAGAGAAGTCCAAGATAGTGTTTTTTAGACTGGCTGCCACGAGCTGAAACGAATGCAACCAAGAGCGAGCGTCTGTGACTTACGGTTCAAGAGTTATTCACAGAAACATGGTTCTGAACTTTGCTGCCAGCCGCGAAAGCGAAAATAACCAAGATCGAGCGTCTAGGATTTACATGTCAATAGCTCGTCTGGGAAACATCCAGAGAAGTCAAAAACAGTGCTTCTATACTAATTGCCAGGCGCTGAGACGAATGCCGCCAAGATCCAGCGTCTATGACTTACGGTTCAAGAATTAGCTCAGAAACAGTGGTTCTGAACATGCTGCCAATAGCTCGCCTGGGAAACATCCAGAGAATTCCAAGATAGTGTTTTTTAGACTGGCTGCCACGAGCTGAAACGAATGCAGCCAAGAGCGAGCGTCTGTGACTTACGGTTCAAGAGTTATTCACAGAAACATGGTTCCGAACTTTGCTGCAAGCCGCGAAAGCGAAAATAACCAAGATCGAGCGTCTAGGATTTACATGTCAATAGCTCGTCTGGGAAACATCCAGAGAAGTCAAAAACAGTGCTTCTATACTAATTGCCAGGCGCTGAGACGAATGCCGCCAAGATCCAGCGTCTATGACTTACGGTTCAAGAATTAGCCTCAGAAACAGTGGGAAACAGTGTTTCTATACTAATTGCCAGGAGCTGAGACGAATGCCGCCAAGATCGAGCGTCTATGACTTACGGTTCAAGAATTAGCCTCAGAAACAGTGGTTCTGAACATGCTGCCAATAGCTCGCCTGGGAAACATCCAGAGAAGTCCAAGATAGTGTTTTTTAGACTGGCTGCCACGAGCTGAAACGAATGCAGCCAAGAGCGAGCGTCTGTGACTTACGGTTCAAGAGTTATTCACAGAAACATGGTTCTGAACTTTGCTGCCAGCCGCTTAAGCGAAAATAACCAAGATCGAGCGTATAGGATTTACTTGTCAATAGCTCGTCTGGGAATCATCCAGATAAGTCAAAGACAGTGCTTCTATACTAATTGCCAGGCGCTGAGACGAATGCCGCCAAGATCCAGCGTCTATGACTTACGGTTCAAGAATTAGCCTCAGAAACAGTGGGAAACAGTGCTTCTATACTAATTGCCAGGCGCTGATACGAATGCCGCCAAGATCCAGCGTCTATGACTTACGGTTCAAGAATTAGCCTCAGAAACAGTGGGAAACAGTGCTTCTATACTAATTGCCAGGAGCTGAGACGAATGCCGCCAAGATCGAGCGTCTATGACTTACGGTTCAAGAATTAGCCTCAGAAATAGTGGTTCTGAACATGCTGCCAATAGCTCGCCTGGGAAACATCCAGAGAAGTCCAAGATAGTGTTTTTTAGACTGGCTGCCACGAGCTGAAACGAATGCAGCCAAGAGCGAGCGTCTGTGACTTACGGTTCAAGAGTTATTCACAGAAACATGGTTCTGAACTTTGCTGCCAGCCGCTTAAGCGAAAATAACCAAGATCGAGCGTATAGGATTTACTTGTCAATAGCTCGTCTGGGAATCATCCAGATAAGTCAAAGACAGTGCTTCTATACTAATTGCCAGGCGCTGAGACGAATGCCGCCAAGATCCAGCGTCTATGACTTACGGTTCAAGAATTAGCCTCAGAAACAGTGGGAAACAGTGCTTCTATACTAATTGCCAGGAGCTGAGACGAATGCCGCCAAGATCGAGCGTCTATGACTTACGGTTCAAGAATTAGCCTCAGAAACAGTGGTTCTGAACATGCTGCCAATAGCTCGCCTGGGAAACATCCAGAGAAGTCAAAGACAGTGCTTCTATACTAATTGCCAGGCGCTGAGACGAATGCCGCCAAGATCGAGCGTCTATGACTTACGGTTCAAGAATTAGCCTCAGAAACTGTGGTTCTGAACATGCTGCCAATAGCTCGCCTGGGAAACATCCAGAGAAGTCCAAGATAGTGTTTTTTAGACTGGCTGCCACGAGCTGAAACGAATGCAGCCAAGAGCGAGCGTCTGTGACTTACGGTTCAAGAGTTATTCACAGAAACATGGTTCTGAACTTTGCTGCCAGCCGCGAAAGCGAAAATAACCAAGATCGAGCGTCTAGGATTTACATGTCAATAGCTCGTCTGGGAAACATCCAGAGAAGTCAAAAACAGTGCTTCTATACTAATTGCCAGGCGCTGAGACGAATGCCGCCAAGATCCAGCGTCTATGACTTACGGTTCAAGAATTAGCCTCAGAAACAGTGGGAAACAGTGCTTCTATACTAATTGCCAGGAGCTGAGACGAATGCCGCCAAGATCGAGCGTCTATGACTTACGGTTCAAGAATTAGCCTCAGAAACAGTGGTTCTGAACATGCTGCCAATAGCTCGCCTGGGAAACATCCAGAGAAGTCCAAGATAGTGTTTTTTAGACTGGCTGCCACGAGCTGAAACGAATGCAGCCAAGAGCGAGCGTCTGTGACTTACGGTTCAAGAGTTATTCACAGAAACATGGTTCTGAACTTTGCTGCCAGCCGCGAAAGCGAAAATAACCAAGATCGAGCGTCTAGGATTTACTTGTCAATAGCTCGCCTGGGAAACATCCAGAGAAGTCCAAGATAGTGTTTTTTAAACTGGCTGCCACGAGCTGGAACGAATGCAGCCAAGAGCGAGCGTCTGTGACTTACGGTTCAAGAGTTATTCACAGAAACATGGTTCTGAACTTTGCTGCCAGCCGCGAAAGCGAAAATAACCAAGATCGAGCGTATAGGATTTACTTGTCAATAGCTCGCCTGGGAAACATCCAGAGAAGTCAAAGACAGTGCTTCTATACTAATTGCCAGGAGCTGAGACGAATGCCGCCAAGATCGAGCGTCTATGACTTACGGTTCAAGAATTAGCCTCAGAAACAGTGGTTCTGAACATGCTGCCAATAGCTCGCCTGGGAAACATCCAGAGAAGTCCAAGATAGTGTTTTTTAGACTGGCTGCCACGAACTGAAACGAATGCAGCCAAGAGCGAGCGTCTGTGACTTACGGTTCAAGAGTTATTCACAGAAACATGGTTCTGAACTTTGCTGCCAGCCGCGAAAGTGAAAATAACCAAGATCGAGCGTCTAGGATTTACTTGTCAATAGCTCGCCTGGGAAACATCCAGAGAAGTCCAAGATAGTGTTTTTTAAACTGGCTGCCACGAGCTGAAACGAATGCAGCCAAGAGCGAGCGTCTGTGACTTACGGTTCAAGAGTTATTCACAGAAACATGGTTCTGAACTTTGCTGCCAGCCTCGAAAGCGAAAATAACCAAGATCGAGCGTATAGGATTTACTTGTCAATAGCTCGTCTGGGAATCATCCAGATAAGTCAAAGACAGTGCTTCTATACTAATTGCCAGGCGCTGAGACGAATGCCGCCAAGATCCAGCGTCTATGACTTACGGTTCAAGAATTAGCCTCAGAAACAGTGGGAAACAGTGCTTCTATACTAATTGCTAGGCGCTGATACGAATGCCGCCAAGATCGAGCGTCTATGACTTACGGTTCAAGAATTAGCCTCAGAAACAGTGGTTCTGAACATGCTGCCAATAGCTCGCCTGGGAAACATCCAGAGAAGTCCAAGATAGTGTTTTTTAGACTGGCTGCCACGATCTGAAACGAATGCAGCCAAGAGCGAGCGTCTGTGACTTACGGTTCAAGAGTTATTCACAGAAACATGGTTCTGAACTTTGCTGCCAGCCGCGAAAGTGAAAATAACCAAGATCGAGCGTCTAGGATTTACTTGTCAATAGCTCGCCTGGGAAACATCCAGAGAAGTCCAAGATAGTGTTTTTTAAACTGGCTGCCACGAGCTGAAACGAATGCAGCCAAGAGCGAGCGTCTGTGACTTACGGTTCAAGAGTTATTCACAGAAACATGGTTCTGAACTTTGCTGCCAGCCTCGAAAGCGAAAATAACCAAGATCGAGCGTCTAGGATTTACTTGTCAATAGCTCGTCTGGGAAACATCCAGAGAAGTCAAAAACAGTGCTTCTATACTAATTGCCAGGCGCTGAGACGAATGCCGCCAAGATCCAGCGTCTATGACTTACGGTTCAAGAATTAGCCTCAGAAACAGTGGGAAACAGTGCTTCTATACTAATTGCCAGGCGCTGAGACGAATGCCGCCAAGATCGAGCGTCTATGACTTACGGTTCAAGAATTAGCTCAGAAACAGTGGTTCTGAACATGCTGCCAATAGCTCGCCTGGGAAACATCCAGAGAATTCCAAGATAGTGTTTTTTAGACTGGCTGCCACGAGCTGAAACGAATGCAGCCAAGAGCGAGCGTCTGTGACTTACGGTTCAAGAGTTATTCACAGAAACATGGTTCCGAACTTTGCTGCAAGCCGCGAAAGCGAAAATAACCAAGATCGAGCGTCTAGGATTTACTTGTCAATAGCTCGTCTGGGAAACATCCAGAGAAGTCCAAGATAGTGTTTTTTAAACTGGCTGCCACGAGCTGAAACGAATGCAGCCAAGAGCGAGCGTCTGTGACTTACGGTTCAAGAGTTATTCACAGAAACATGGTTCTGAACTTTGCTGCCAGCCTCGAAAGCGAAAATAACCAAGATCGAGCGTATAGGATTTACTTGTCAATAGCTCGTCTGGGAATCATCCAGATAAGTCAAAGACAGTGCTTCTATACTAATTGCCAGGCGCTGAGACGAATGCCGCCAAGATCCAGCGTCTATGACTTACGGTTCAAGAATTAGCCTCAGAAACAGTGGGAAACAGTGCTTCTATACTAATTGCTAGGCGCTGATACGAATGCCGCCAAGATCGAGCGTCTATGACTTACGGTTCAAGAATTAGCCTCAGAAACAGTGGTTCTGAACATGCTGCCAATAGCTCGCCTGGGAAACATCCAGAGAAGTCCAAGATAGTGTTTTTTAGACTGGCTGCCACGATCTGAAACGAATGCAGCCAAGAGCGAGCGTCTGTGACTTACGGTTCAAGAGTTATTCACAGAAACATGGTTCTGAACTTTGCTGCCAGCCGCGAAAGTGAAAATAACCAAGATCGAGCGTCTAGGATTTACTTGTCAATAGCTCGCCTGGGAAACATCCAGAGAAGTCCAAGATAGTGTTTTTTAAACTGGCTGCCACGAGCTGAAACGAATGCAGCCAAGAGCGAGCGTCTGTGACTTACGGTTCAAGAGTTATTCACAGAAACATGGTTCTGAACTTTGCTGCCAGCCTCGAAAGCGAAAATAACCAAGATCGAGCGTCTAGGATTTACTTGTCAATAGCTCGTCTGGGAAACATCCAGAGAAGTCAAAAACAGTGCTTCTATACTAATTGCCAGGCGCTGAGACGAATGCCGCCAAGATCCAGCGTCTATGACTTACGGTTCAAGAATTAGCCTCAGAAACAGTGGGAAACAGTGCTTCTATACTAATTGCCAGGCGCTGAGACGAATGCCGCCAAGATCGAGCGTCTATGACTTACGGTTCAAGAATTAGCTCAGAAACAGTGGTTCTGAACATGCTGCCAATAGCTCGCCTGGGAAACATCCAGAGAATTCCAAGATAGTGTTTTTTAGACTGGCTGCCACGAGCTGAAACGAATGCAGCCAAGAGCGAGCGTCTGTGACTTACGGTTCAAGAGTTATTCACAGAAACATGGTTCCGAACTTTGCTGCAAGCCGCGAAAGCGAAAATAACCAAGATCGAGCGTCTAGGATTTACTTGTCAATAGCTCGTCTGGGAAACATCCAGAGAAGTCAAAAACAGTGCTTCTATACTAATTGCCAGGCGCTGAGACGAATGCCGCCAAGATCCAGCGTCTATGACTTACGGTTCAAGAATTAGCCTTAGAAACAGTGGGAAACAGTGCTTCTATACTAATTGCCAGGAGCTGAGACGAATGCCGCCAAGATCGAGCGTCTATGACTTACGGTTCAAGAATTAGCCTCAGAAACAGTGGTTCTGAACATGCTGCCAATAGCTCGCCTGGGAAACATCCAGAGAAGTCCAAGATAGTGTTTTTTAGACTGGCTGCCACGAACTGAAACGAATGCAGCCAAGAGCGAGCGTCTGTGACTTACGGTTCAAGAGTTATTCACAGAAACATGGTTCTGAACTTTGCTGCCAGCCGCGAAAGCGAAAATAACCAAGATCGAGCGTCTAGGATTTACTTGTCAATAGCTCGTCTGGAAATCATCCAGAGAAGTCAAAGACAGTGCTTCTATACTAATTGCCAGGCGCTGAGACGAATGCCGCCAAGATCCAGCGTCTATGACTTACGGTTCAAGAATTAGCCTCAGAAACAGTGGGAAACAGTGCTTCTATACTAATTGCCAGGCGCTGAGACGAATGCCGCCAAGATCGAGCGTCTATGACTTACGGTTCAAGAATTAGCCTCAGAAATAGTGGTTCTGAACATGCTGCCAATAGCTCGTCTGGGAAACATCCAGAGAAGTCCAAGATAGTGTTTTTTAGACTGGCTGCCACGAGCTGAAACGAATGCAGCCAAGAGCGAGCGTCTGTGACTTACGGTTCAAGAGTTATTCACAGAAACATGGTTCTGAACTTTGCTGCCAGCCGCGAAAGCGAAAATAACCAAGATCGAGCGTCTAGGATTTACTTGTCAATAGCTCGTCTGGGAATCATCCAGATAAGTCAAAGACAGTGCTTCTATACTAATTGCCAGGCGCTGAGACGAATGCCTCCAAGATCCAGCGTCTATGACTTACAGTTCAAGAATTAACCTCAGAAACAGTGGGAAACAGGGCTTCTAAACTAATTGCCATGCGCTGAGACGAATGCCGCCAAGATCGAGCGTCTATGACTTACGGTTCAAGAATTAGCCTCAGAAACAGTGGTTCTGAACATGCTGCCAATAGCTCGCCTGGGAAACATCCAGAGAAGTCCAAGATAGTGTTTTTTTAGACTGGCTGCCACGAGCTGAAACGAATGCAGCCAAGAGCGAGCGTCTGTGACTTACGGTTCAAGAGTTATTCACAGAAACATGGTTCTGAACTTTGCTGCCAGCGGCTTAAGCGAAAATAACCAAGATCGAGCGTATTGGATTTACTTGTCAATAGCTCGCCTGGGAAACATCCAGAGAAGTCAAAGACAGTGCTTCCATACTAATTGCCAGGCGCTGAGACGAATGCCGCCAAGATCGAGCGTCTATGACTTACGGTTCAAGAATTAGCCTCAGAAACAGTGGTTCTGAACATGCTGCCAATAGCTCGCCTGGGAAACATCCAGAGAAGTCCAAGATAGTGTTTTTTAGACTGGCTGCCACGATCTGAAACGAATGCAGCCAAGAGCGAGCGTCTGTGACTTACGGTTCAAGAGTTATTCACAGAAACATGGTTCTGAACTTTGCTGCCAGCCGCGAAAGTGAAAATAACCAAGATCGAGCGTCTAGGATTTACTTGTCAATAGCTCGCCTGGGAAACATCCAGAGAAGTCCAAGATAGTGTTTTTTAAACTGGCTGCCACGAGCTGAAACGAATGCAGCCAAGAGCGAGCGTCTGTGACTTACGGTTCAAGAGTTATTCACAGAAACATGGTTCTGAACTTTGCTGCCAGCCTCGAAAGCGAAAATAACCAAGATCGAGCGTCTAGGATTTACTTGTCAATAGCTCGTCTGGGAAACATCCAGAGAAGTCAAAAACAGTGCTTCTATACTAATTGCCAGGCGCTGAGACGAATGCCGCCAAGATCCAGCGTCTATGACTTACGGTTCAAGAATTAGCCTCAGAAACAGTGGGAAACAGTGCTTCTATACTAATTGCCAGGCGCTGAGACGAATGCCGCCAAGATCGAGCGTCTATGACTTACGGTTCAAGAATTAGCTCAGAAACAGTGGTTCTGAACATGCTGCCAATAGCTCGCCTGGGAAACATCCAGAGAATTCCAAGATAGTGTTTTTTAGACTGGCTGCCACGAGCTGAAACGAATGCAGCCAAGAGCGAGCGTCTGTGAGTTACGGTTCAAGAGTTATTCACAGAAACATGGTTCCGAACTTTGCTGCCAGCCGCGAAAGTGAAAATAACCAAGATCGAGCGTCTAGGATTTACTTGTCAATAGCTCGCCTGGGAAACATCCAGAGAAGTCCAAGATAGTGTTTTTTAAACTGGCTGCCACGAGCTGAAACGAATGCAGCCAAGAGCGAGCGTCTGTGACTTACGGTTCAAGAGTTATTCACAGAAACATGGTTCTGAACTTTGCTGCCAGCCTCGAAAGCGAAAATAACCAAGATCGAGCGTCTAGGATTTACTTGTCAATAGCTCGTCTGGGAAACATCCAGAGAAGTCAAAAACAGTGCTTCTATACTAATTGCCAGGCGCTGAGACGAATGCCGCCAAGATCCAGCGTCTATGACTTACGGTTCAAGAATTAGCCTCAGAAACAGTGGGAAACAGTGCTTCTATACTAATTGCCAGGCGCTGAGACGAATGCCGCCAAGATCGAGCGTCTATGACTTACGGTTCAAGAATTAGCTCAGAAACAGTGGTTCTGAACATGCTGCCAATAGCTCGCCTGGGAAACATCCAGAGAATTCCAAGATAGTGTTTTATAGACTGGCTGCCACGAGCTGAAACGAATGCAGCCAAGAGCGAGCGTCTGTGAGTTACGGTTCAAGAGTTATTCACAGAAACATGGTTCTGAACTTTGCTGCCAGCCGCGAAAGTGAAAATAACCAAGATCGAGCGTCTAGGATTTACTTGTCAATAGCTCGCCTGGGAAACATCCAGAGAAGTCCAAGATAGTGTTTTTTAAACTGGCTGCCACGAGCTGAAACGAATGCAGCCAAGAGCGAGCGTCTGTGACTTACGGTTCAAGAGTTATTCACAGAAACATGGTTCTGAACTTTGCTGCCAGCCTCGAAAGCGAAAATAACCAAGATCGAGCGTCTAGGATGTACTTGTCAATAGCTCGTCTGGGAAACATCCAGAGAAGTCAAAAACAGTGCTTCTATACTAATTGCCAGGCGCTGAGACGAATGCCGCCAAGATCCAGCGTCTATGACTTACGGTTCAAGAATTAGCCTCAGAAACAGTGGGAAACAGTGCTTCTATACTAATTGCCAGGCGCTGAGACGAATGCCGCCAAGATCGAGCGTCTATGACTTACGGTTCAAGAATTAGCCTCAGAAACAGTGGTTCTGAACATGCTGCCAATAGCTCGCCTGGGAAACATCCAGAGAAGTCCAAGATAGTGTTTTTTAGACTGGCTGCCACGATCTGAAACGAATGCAGCCAAGAGCGAGCGTCTGTGACTTACGGTTCAAGAGTTATTCACAGAAACATGGTTCTGAACTTTGCTGCCAGCCGCGAAAGTGAAAATAACCAAGATCGAGCGTCTAGGATTTACTTGTCAATAGCTCGCCTGGGAAACATCCAGAGAAGTCCAAGATAGTGTTTTTTAAACTGGCTGCCACGAGCTGAAACGAATGCAGCCAAGAGCGAGCGTCTGTGACTTACGGTTCAAGAGTTATTCACAGAAACATGGTTCTGAACTTTGCTGCCAGCCTCGAAAGCGAAAATAACCAAGATCGAGCGTCTAGGATTTACTTGTCAATAGCTCGTCTGGGAAACATCCAGAGAAGTCAAAAACAGTGCTTCTATACTAATTGCCAGGCGCTGAGACGAATGCCGCCAAGATCCAGCGTCTATGACTTACGGTTCAAGAATTAGCCTCAGAAACAGTGGGAAACAGTGCTTCTATACTAATTGCCAGGCGCTGAGACGAATGCCGCCAAGATCGAGCGTCTATGACTTACGGTTCAAGAATTAGCTCAGAAACAGTGGTTCTGAACATGCTGCCAATAGCTCGCCTGGGAAACATCCAGAGAATTCCAAGATAGTGTTTTTTAGACTGGCTGCCACGAGCTGAAACGAATGCAGCCAAGAGCGAGCGTCTGTGAGTTACGGTTCAAGAGTTATTCACAGAAACATGGTTCCGAACTTTGCTGCCAGCCGCGAAAGTGAAAATAACCAAGATCGAGCGTCTAGGATTTACTTGTCAATAGCTCGCCTGGGAAACATCCAGAGAAGTCCAAGATAGTGTTTTTTAAACTGGCTGCCACGAGCTGAAACGAATGCAGCCAAGAGCGAGCGTCTGTGACTTACGGTTCAAGAGTTATTCACAGAAACATGGTTCTGAACTTTGCTGCCAGCCTCGAAAGCGAAAATAACCAAGATCGAGCGTCTAGGATTTACTTGTCAATAGCTCGTCTGGGAAACATCCAGAGAAGTCAAAAACAGTGCTTCTATACTAATTGCCAGGCGCTGAGACGAATGCCGCCAAGATCCAGCGTCTATGACTTACGGTTCAAGAATTAGCCTCAGAAACAGTGGGAAACAGTGCTTCTATACTAATTGCCAGGCGCTGAGACGAATGCCGCCAAGATCGAGCGTCTATGACTTACGGTTCAAGAATTAGCTCAGAAACAGTGGTTCTGAACATGCTGCCAATAGCTCGCCTGGGAAACATCCAGAGAATTCCAAGATAGTGTTTTTTAGACTGGCTGCCACGAGCTGAAACGAATGCAGCCAAGAGCGAGCGTCTGTGATTTACGGTTCAAGAGTTATTCACAGAAACATGGTTCCGAACTTTGCTGCCAGCCGCGAAAGTGAAAATAACCAAGATCGAGCGTCTAGGATTTACTTGTCAATAGCTCGCCTGGGAAACATCCAGAGAAGTCCAAGATAGTGTTTTTTAAACTGGCTGCCACGAGCTGAAACGAATGCAGCCAAGATCGAGCGTCTGTGACTTACGGTTCAAGAGTTATTCACAGAAACATGGTTCTGAACTTTGCTGCCAGCCTCGAAAGCGAAAATAACCAAGATCGAGCGTCTAGGATTTACTTGTCAATAGCTCGTCTGGGAAACATCCAGAGAAGTCAAAAACAGTGCTTCTATACTAATTGCCAGGCGCTGAGACGAATGCCGCCAAGATCCAGCGTCTATGACTTACGGTTCAAGAATTAGCCTCAGAAACAGTGGGAAACAGTGCTTCTATACTAATTGCCAGGCGCTGAGACGAATGCCGCCAAGATCGAGCGTCTATGACTTACGGTTCAAGAATTAGCTCAGAAACAGTGGTTCTGAACATACTGCCAATAGCTCGCCTGGGAAACATCCAGAGAATTCCAAGATAGTGTTTTTTAGACTGGCTGCCACGAGCTGAAACGAATGCAGCCAAGAGCGAGCGTCTGTGACTTACGGTTCAAGAGTTATTCACAGAAACATGGTTCCGAACTTTGCTGCCAGCCGCGAAAGCGAAAATAACCAAGATCGAGCGTCTAGGATTTACTTGTCAATAGCTCGTCTGGGAAACATCCAGAGAAGTCAAAAACAGTGCTTCTATACTAATTGCCAGGCGCTGAGACGAATGCCGCCAAGATCCAGCGTCTATGACTTACGGTTCAAGAATTAGCCTCAGAAACAGTGGGAAACAGTGCTTCTATACTAATTGCCAGGCGCTGAGACGAATGCCGCCAAGATCGAGCGTCTATGACTTACGGTTCAAGAATTAGCTCAGAAACAGTGGTTCTGAACATGCTGCCAATAGCTCGCCTGGGAAACATCCAGAGAAGTCCAAGATAGTGTTTTTTAGACTGGCTGCCACGAGCTGAAACGAATGCAGCCAAGAGCGAGCGTCTGTGACTTACGGTTCAAGAGTTATTCACAGAAACATGGTTCTGAACTTTGCTGCCAGCCGCGAAAGCGAAAATAACCAAGATCGAGCGTCTAGGATTTACATGTCAATAGCTCGTCTGGGAAACATCCAGAGAAGTCAAAAACAGTGCTTCTATACTAATTGCCAGGCGCTGAGACGAATGCCGCCAAGATCCAGCGTCTATGACTTACGGTTCAAGAATTAGCCTCAGAAACAGTGGGAAACAGTGCTTCTATACTAATTGCCAGGAGCTGAGACGAATGCCGCCAAGATCGAGCGTCTATGACTTACGGTTCAAGAATTAGCCTCAGAAACAGTGGTTCTGAACATGCTGCCAATAGCTCGCCTGGGAAACATCCAGAGAATTCCAAGATAGTGTTTTTTAGACTGGCTGCCACGAACTGAAACGAATGCAGCCAAGAGCGAGCGTCTGTGACTTACGGTTCAAGAGTTATTCACAGAAA
Source organism: Rhinoderma darwinii (assembly GCF_050947455.1). Taxonomy (NCBI): domain Eukaryota; kingdom Metazoa; phylum Chordata; class Amphibia; order Anura; family Rhinodermatidae; genus Rhinoderma; species Rhinoderma darwinii. Next base: position 21,456 of record NW_027463584.1, read on the forward strand.
CATGGTTCTGAACTTTGCTGCCAGCCGCGAAAGCGAAAATAACCAAGATCGAGCGTCTAGGATTTACATGTCAATAGCTCGTCTGGGAAACATCCAGAGAAGTCAAAAACAGTGCTTCTATACTAATTGCCAGGCGCTGAGACGAATGCCGCCAAGATCCAGCGTCTATGACTTACGGTTCAAGAATTAGCCTCAGAAACAGTGGGAAACAGTGCTTCTATACTAATTGCCAGGAGCTGAGACGAATGCCGCCAAGATCGAGCGTCTATGACTTACGGTTCAAGAATTAGCCTCAGAAACAGTGGTTCTGAACATGCTGCCAATAGCTCGCCTGGGAAACATCCAGAGAAGTCCAAGATAGTGTTTTTTAGACTGGCTGCCACGAACTGAAACGAATGCAGCCAAGAGCGAGCGTCTGTGACTTACGGTTCAAGAGTTATTCACAGAAACATGGTTCTGAACTTTGCTGCCAGCCGCGAAAGCGAAAATAACCAAGATCGAGCGTCTAGGATTTACTTGTCAATAGCTCGTCTGGAAATCATCCAGATAAGTCAAAGACAGTGCTTCTATACTAATTGCCAGGCGCTGAGACGAATGCCGCCAAGATCCAGCGTCTATGACTTACGGTTCAAGAATTAGCCTCAGAAACAGTGGGAAACAGTGCTTCTATACTAATTGCCAGGCGCTGAGACGAATGCCGCCAAGATCGAGCGTCTATGACTTACGGTTCAAGAATTAGCCTCAGAAATAGTGGTTCTGAACATGCTGCCAATAGCTCGCCTGGGAAACATCCAGAGAAGTCCAAGATAGTGTTTTTTAGACTGGCTGCAACGAGCTGAAACGAATGCAGCCAAGAGCGAGCGTCTGTGACTTACGGTTCAATAGTTATTCACAGAAACATGGTTCTGAACTTTGCTGCCAGCCGCTTAAGCGAAAATAACCAAGATCGAGCGTATAGGATTTACTTGTCAATAGCTCGTCTGGGAATCATCCAGATAAGTCAAAGACAGTGCTTCTATACTAATTGCCAGGCGCTGAGACGAATGCCGCCAAGATCCAGCGTCTATGACTTACGGTTCAAGAATTAGCCTCAGAAACAGTGGGAAACAGTGCTTCTATACTAATTGCCAGGCGCTGAGACGAATGCCGCCAAGATCGAGCGTCTATGACTTACGGTTCAAGAATTAGCTCAGAAACAGTGGTTCTGAACATGCTGCCAATAGCTCGCCTGGGAAACATCCAGAGAATTCCAAGATAGTGTTTTTTAGACTGGCTGCCACGAGCTGAAACGAATGCAGCCAAGAGCGAGCGTCTGTGACTTACGGTTCAAGAGTTATTCACAGAAACATGGTTCCGAACTTTGCTGCCAGCCGCGAAAGCGAAAATAACCAAGATCGAGCGTCTAGGATTTACTTGTCAATAGCTCGTCTGGAAATCATCCAGATAAGTCAAAGACAGTGCTTCTATACTAATTGCCAGGCGCTGAGACGAATGCCGCCAAGATCCAGCGTCTATGACTTACGGTTCAAGAATTAGCCTCAGAAACAGTGGGAAACAGTGCTTCTATACTAATTGCCAGGCGCTGAGACGAATGCCGCCAAGATCGAGCGTCTATGACTTACGGTTCAAGAATTAGCCTCAGAAATAGTGGTTCTGAACATGCTGCCAATAGCTCGCCTGGGAAACATCCAGAGAAGTCAAAAACAGTGCTTCTATACTAATTGCCAGGCGCTGAGACGAATGCCGCCAAGATCCAGCGTCTATGACTTACGGTTCAAGAATTAGCCTCAGAAACAGTGGGAAACAGTGCTTCTATACTAATTGCCAGGAGCTGAGACGAATGCCGCCAAGATCGAGCGTCTATGACTTACGGTTCAAGAATTAGCCTCAGAAACAGTGGTTCTGAACATGCTGCCAATAGCTCGCCTGGGAAACATCCAGAGAAGTCCAAGATAGTGTTTTTTAGACTGGCTGCCACGAACTGAAACGAATGCAGCCAAGAGCGAGCGTCTGTGACTTACGGTTCAAGAGTTATTCACAGAAACATGGTTCTGAACTTTGCTGCCAGCCGCGAAAGCGAAAATAACCAAGATCGAGCGTCTAGGATTTACTTGTCAATAGCTCGTCTGGAAATCATCCAGATAAGTCAAAGACAGTGCTTCTATACTAATTGCCAGGCGCTGAGACGAATGCCGCCAAGATCCAGCGTCTATGACTTACGGTTCAAGAATTAGCCTCAGAAACAGTGGGAAACAGTGCTTCTATACTAATTGCCAGGCGCTGAGACGAATGCCGCCAAGATCGAGCGTCTATGACTTACGGTTCAAGAATTAGCCTCAGAAATAGTGGTTCTGAACATGCTGCCAATAGCTCGCCTGGGAAACATCCAGAGAAGTCCAAGATAGTGTTTTTTAGACTGGCTGCCACGAGCTGAAACGAATGCAGCCAAGAGCGAGCGTCTGTGACTTACGGTTCAATAGTTATTCACAGAAACATGGTTCTGAACTTTGCTGCCAGCCGCTTAAGCGAAAATAACCAAGATCGAGCGTATAGGATTTACTTGTCAATAGCTCGTCTGGGAATCATCCAGATAAGTCAAAGACAGTGCTTCTATACTAATTGCCAGGCGCTGAGACGAATGCCGCCAAGATCCAGCGTCTATGACTTACGGTTCAAGAATTAGCTCAGAAACAGTGGTTCTGAACATGCTGCCAATAGCTCGCCTGGGAAACATCCAGAGAATTCCAAGATAGTGTTTTTTAGACTGGCTGCCACGAGCTGAAACGAATGCAGCCAAGAGCGAGCGTCTGTGACTTACGGTTCAAGAGTTATTCACAGAAACATGGATCCGAACTTTGCTGCAAGCCGCGAAAGCGAAAATAACCAAGATCGAGCGTCTAGGATTTACATGTCAATAGCTCGTCTGGGAAACATCCAGAGAAGTCAAAAACAGTGCTTCTATACTAATTGCCAGGCGCTGAGACGAATGCCGCCAAGATCCAGCGTCTATGACTTACGGTTCAAGAATTAGCCTCAGAAACAGTGGGAAACAGTGCTTCTATACTAATTGCCAGGCGCTGATACGAATGCCGCCAAGATCCAGCGTCTATGACTTACGGTTCAAGAATTAGCCTCAGAAACAGTGGGAAACAGTGCTTCTATACTAATTGCCAGGAGCTGAGACGAATGCCGCCAAGATCGAGCGTCTATGACTTACGGTTCAAGAATTAGCCTCAGAAACAGTGGTTCTGAACATGCTGCCAATAGCTCGCCTGGGAAACATCCAGAGAAGTCCAAGATAGTGTTTTTTTAGACTGGCTGCCACGAGCTGAAACGAATGCAGCCAAGAGCGAGCGTCTGTGACTTACGGTTCAAGAGTTATTCACAGAAACATGGTTCTGAACTTTGCTGCCAGCGGCTTAAGCGAAAATAACCAAGATCGAGCGTATTGGATTTACTTGTCAATAGCTCGCCTGGGAAACATCCAGAGAAGTCAAAGACAGTGCTTCCATACTAATTGCCAGGCGCTGAGACGAATGCCGCCAAGATCGAGCGTCTATGACTTACGGTTCAAGAATTAGCCTCAGAAACAGTGGGAAACAGTGCTTCTATACTAATTGCCAGGCGCTGAGACAAATGCCGCCAAGATCGAGCGTCTATGACTTACGGTTCAAGAATTAGCCTCAGAAACAGTGGTTCTGAACATGCTGCCAATAGCTCGCCTGGGAAACATCCAGAGAAGTCCAAGATAGTGTTTTTTAGACTGGCTGCCACGATCTGAAACGAATGCAGCCAAGAGCGAGCGTCTGTGACTTACGGTTCAAGAGTTATTCACAGAAACATGGTTCTGAACTTTGCTGCCAGCCGCGAAAGTGAAAATAACCAAGATCGAGCGTCTAGGATTTACTTGTCAATAGCTCGTCTGGGAAACATCCAGAGAAGTCAAAAACAGTGCTTCTATACTAATTGCCAGGCGCTGAGACGAATGCCGCCAAGATCCAGCGTCTATGACTTACGGTTCAAGAATTAGCCTCAGAAACAGTGGGAAACAGTGCTTCTATACTAATTGCCAGGCGCTGAGACGAATGCCGCCAAGATCGAGCGTCTATGACTTACGGTTCAAGAATTAGCCTCAGAAACAGTGGTTCTGAACATGCTGCCAATAGCTCGCCTGGGAAACATCCAGAGAAGTCCAAGATAGTGTTTTTTAGACTGGCTGCCACGAGCTGAAACGAATGCAGCCAAGAGCGAGCGTCTGTGACTTACGGTTCAAGAGTTATTCACAGAAACATGGTTCTGAACTTTGCTGCCAGCCGCTTAAGCGAAAATAACCAAGATCGAGCGTATAGGATTTACTTGTCAATAGCTCGTCTGGGAATCATCCAGATAAGTCAAAGACAGTGCTTCTATACTAATTGCCAGGCGCTGAGACGAATGCCGCCAAGATCCAGCGTCTATGACTTACGGTTCAAGAATTAGCCTCAGAAACAGTGGGAAACAGTGCTTCTATACTAATTGCCAGGCGCTGATACGAATGCCGCCAAGATCCAGCGTCTATGACTTACGGTTCAAGAATTAGCCTCAGAAACAGTGGGAAACAGTGCTTCTATACGAATTGCCAGGAGCTGAGACGAATGCCGCCAAGATCGAGCGTCTATGACTTACGGTTCAAGAATTAGCCTCAGAAACAGTGGTTCTGAACATGCTGCCAATAGCTCGCCTGGGAAACATCCAGAGAAGTCCAAGATAGTGTTTTTTTAGACTGGCTGCCACGAGCTGAAACGAATGCAGCCAAGAGCGAGCGTCTGTGACTTACGGTTCAAGAGTTATTCACAGAAACATGGTTCTGAACTTTGCTGCCAGCGGCTTAAGCGAAAATAACCAAGATCGAGCGTATTGGATTTACTTGTCAATAGCTCGCCTGGGAAACATCCAGAGAAGTCAAAGACAGTGCTTCCATACTAATTGCCAGGCGCTGAGACGAATGCCGCCAAGATCGAGCGTCTATGACTTACGGTTCAAGAATTAGCCTCAGAAACAGTGGGAAACAGTGCTTCTATACTAATTGCCAGGCGCTGAGACAAATGCCGCCAAGATCGAGCGTCTATGACTTACGGTTCAAGAATTAGCCTCAGAAACAGTGGTTCTGAACATGCTGCCAATAGCTCGCCTGGGAAACATCCAGAGAAGTCCAAGATAGTGTTTTTTAGACTGGCTGCCACGATCTGAAACGAATGCAGCCAAGAGCGAGCGTCTGTGACTTACGGTTCAAGAGTTATTCACAGAAACATGGTTCTGAACTTTGCTGCCAGCCGCGAAAGTGAAAATAACCAAGATCGAGCGTCTAGGATTTACTTGTCAATAGCTCGCCTGGGAAACATCCAGAGAAGTCCAAGATAGTGTTTTTTAAACTGGCTGCCACGAGCTGAAACGAATGCAGCCAAGAGCGAGCGTCTGTGACTTACGGTTCAAGAGTTATTCACAGAAACATGGTTCTGAACTTTGCTGCCAGCCTCGAAAGCGAAAATAACCAAGATCGAGCGTCTAGGATTTACTTGTCAATAGCTCGTCTGGGAAACATCCAGAGAAGTCAAAAACAGTGCTTCTATACTAATTGCCAGGCGCTGAGACGAATGCCGCCAAGATCCAGCGTCTGTGACTTACGGTTCAAGAATTAGCCTCAGAAACAGTGGGAAACAGTGCTTCTATACTAATTGCCAGGCGCTGAGACGAATGCCGCCAAGATCGAGCGTCTATGACTTACGGTTCAAGAATTAGCTCAGAAACAGTGGTTCTGAACATGCTGCCAATAGCTCGCCTGGGAAGCATCCAGAGAATTCCAAGATAGTGTTTTTTAGACTGGCTGCCACGAGCTGAAACGAATGCAGCCAAGAGCGAGCGTCTGTGACTTACGGTTCAAGAGTTATTCACAGAAACATGGTTCCGAACTTTGCTGCAAGCCGCGAAAGCGAAAATAACCAAGATCGAGCGTCTAGGATTTACTTGTCAATAGCTCGTCTGGGAAACATGCAGAGAAGTCCAAGATAGTGTTTTTTAGACTGGCTGCCACGAGCTGAATCGAATGCAGCCAAGAGCGAGCGTCTAGGACTTACGGTTCAGGAGTTATTCACAGAAACATGGTTCTGAACATGCTGACAATTGCTCGCCTGGGAAACATGCAGAGAAGTCCAAGATAGTGTTTTTTAGACTGGCTGCCACGAGCTGAATCGAATGCAGCCAAGAGCGAGCGTCTAGGACTTACGGTTCAGGAGTTATTCACAGAAACATGGTTCTGAAAATGCTGCCAATTGCTCGCCTGGGAAACAAGCAGAGAAGTCCAAGATAGTGTTTTTTAGACTGGCTGCCACGAGCTGAATCGAATGCAGCCAAGAGCGAGCGTCTAGGACTTACGGTTCAGGAGTTATTCACAGAAACATGGTTCTTTTACTGCCAGCCGCGAAAGCGAAAATAACCAAGATCGAGCGTCTAGGATTTACTTGTCAATAACTCGCCTGGGAAACATCCAGAGAAGTCAAACACAGTGCTCCTATACTAATTGCGTGGCGCTGAGACGAATGCCGCCAAGATCGAGCGTCTAGGACTTACGGTTCAAGAATTAGCTTTAGAAACATTTGCCTTAGGAACATGCAGAGAAGTCCAAGATAGTGTTTTTTAGACTGGCTGCCACGAGCTGAATCGAATGCAGCCAAGAGCGAGCGTCTAGGACTTACGGTTCAGGAGTTATTCACAGAAACATGGTTCTGAACATGCTGCCAATTGCTCGCCTGGGAAACATGCAGAGAAGTCCAAGATAGTGTTTTTTAGACTGGCTGCCACGAGCTGAATCGAATGCAGCCAAGAGCGAGCGTCTAGGACTTACGGTTCAGGAGTTATTCACAGAAACATGGTTCTGAACATGCTGCCAATTGCTCGCCTGGGAAACATGCAGAGAAGTCCAAGATAGTGTTTTTTAGACTGGCTGCCACGAGCTGAATCGAATGCAGCCAAGAGCGAGCGTCTAGGACTTACGGTTCAGGAGTTATTCACAGAAACATGGTTCTTTTACTGCCAGCCGCGAAAGCGAAAATAACCAAGATCGAGCGTCTAGGATTTACTTGTCAATAACTCGCCTGGGAAACATCCAGAGAAGTCAAACACAGTGCTCCTATACTAATTGCGTGGCGCTGAGACGAATGCCGCCAAGATCGAGCGTCTAGGACTTACGGTTCAAGAATTAGCTTTAGAAACATTTGCCTTAGGAACATGCAGAGAAGTCCAAGATAGTGTTTTTTAGACTGGCTGCCACGAGCTGAATCGAATGCAGCCAAGAGCGAGCGTCTAGGACTTACGGTTCAGGAGTTATTCACAGAAACATGGTTCTGAACATGCTGCCAATTGCTCGCCTGGGAAACATGCAGAGAAGTCCAAGATAGTGTTTTTTAGACTGGCTGCCACGAGCTGAATCGAATGCAGCCAAGAGCGAGCGTCTAGGACTTACGGTTCAGGAGTTATTCACAGAAACATGGTTCTGAACATGCTGCCAATTGCTCGCCTGGGAAACATGCAGAGAAGTCCAAGATAGTGTTTTTTAGACTGGCTGCCACGAGCTGAATCGAATGCAGCCAAGAGCGAGCGTCTAGGACTTACGGTTCAGGAGTTATTCACAGAAACATGGTTCTTTTACTGCCAGCCGCGAAAGCGAAAATAACCAAGATCGAGCGTCTAGGATTTACTTGTCAATAACTCGCCTGGGAAACATCCAGAGAAGTCAAACACAGTGCTCCTATACTAATTGCCTGGCGCTGAGACGAATGCCGCCAAGATCGAGCGTCTAGGACTTACGGTTCAAGAATTAGCTTTAGAAACATTTGCCTTAGGAACATGCAGAGAAGTCCAAGATAGTGTTTTTTAGACTGGCTGCCACGAGCTGAATCGAATGCAGCCAAGAGCGAGCGTCTAGGACTTACGGTTCAGGAGTTATTCACAGAAACATGGTTCTGAACATGCTGCCAATTGCTCGCCTGGGAAACATGCAGAGAAGTCCAAGATAGTGTTTTTTAGACTGGCTGCCACGAGCTGAATCGAATGCAGCCAAGAGCGAGCGTCTAGGACTTACGGTTCAGGAGTTATTCACAGAAACATGGTTCTTTTACTGCCAGCCGCGAAAGCGAAAATAACCAAGATCGAGCGTCTAGGATTTACTTGTCAATAACTCGCCTGGGAAACATCCAGAGAAGTCAAACACAGTGCTCCTATACTAATTGCCTGGCGCTGAGACGAATGCCGCCAAGATCGAGCGTCTAGGACTTACGGTTCAAGAATTAGCTTTAGAAACATTTGCCTTAGGAACATGCAGAGAAGTCCAAGATAGTGTTTTTTAGACTGGCTGCCACGAGCTGAATCGAATGCAGCCAAGAGCGAGCGTCTAGGACTTACGGTTCAGGAGTTATTCACAGAAACATGGTTCTGAACATGCTGCCAATTGCTCGCCTGGGAAACATGCAGAGAAGTCCAAGATAGTGTTTTTTAGACTGGCTGCCACGAGCTGAATCGAATGCAGCCAAGAGCGAGCGTCTAGGACTTACGGTTCAGGAGTTATTCACAGAAACATGGTTCTGAACATGCTGCCAATTGCTCGCCTGGGAAACATGCAGAGAAGTCCAAGATAGTGTTTTTTAGACTGGCTGCCACGAGCTGAATCGAATGCAGCCAAGAGCGAGCGTCTAGGACTTACGGTTCAGGAGTTATTCACAGAAACATGGTTCTGAACATGCTGCCAATTGCTCGCCTGGGAAACATGCAGAGAAGTCCAAGATAGTGTTTTTTAGACTGGCTGCCACGAGCTGAATCGAATGCAGCCAAGAGCGAGCGTCTAGGACTTACGGTTCAGGAGTTATTCACAGAAACATGGTTCTGAACATGCTGACAATTGCTCGCCTGGGAAACATGCAGAGAAGTCCAAGATAGTGTTTTTTAGACTGGCTGCCACGAGCTGAATCGAATGCAGCCAAGAGCGAGCGTCTAGGACTTACGGTTCAGGAGTTATTCACAGAAACATGGTTCTTTTACTGCCAGCCGCGAAAGCGAAAATAACCAAGATCGAGCGTCTAGGATTTACTTGTCAATAACTCGCCTGGGAAACATCCAGAGAAGTCAAACACAGTGCTCCTATACTAATTGCCTGGCGCTGAGACGAATGCCGCCAAGATCGAGCGTCTAGGACTTACGGTTCAAGAATTAGCTTTAGAAACATTTGCCTTAGGAACATGCAGAGAAGTCCAAGATAGTGTTTTTTAGACTGGCTGCCACGAGCTGAATCGAATGCAGCCAAGAGCGAGCGTCTAGGACTTACGGTTCAGGAGTTATTCACAGAAACATGGTTCTGAACATGCTGCCAATTGCTCGCCTGGGAAACATGCAGAGAAGTCCAAGATAGTGTTTTTTAGACTGGCTGCCACGAGCTGAATCGAATGCAGCCAAGAGCGAGCGTCTAGGACTTACGGTTCAGGAGTTATTCACAGAAACATGGTTCTGAACATGCTGCCAATTGCTCGCCTGGGAAACATGCAGAGAAGTCCAAGATAGTGTTTTTTAGACTGGCTGCCACGAGCTGAATCGAATGCAGCCAAGAGCGAGCGTCTAGGACTTACGGTTCAGGAGTTATTCACAGAAACATGGTTCTGAACATGCTGCCAATTGCTCGCCTGGGAAACATGCAGAGAAGTCCAAGATAGTGTTTTTTAGACTGGCTGCCACGAGCTGAATCGAATGCAGCCAAGAGCGAGCGTCTAGGACTTACGGTTCAGGAGTTATTCACAGAAACATGGTTCTGAACATGCTGACAATTGCTCGCCTGGGAAACATGCAGAGAAGTCCAAGATAGTGTTTTTTAGACTGGCTGCCACGAGCTGAATCGAATGCAGCCAAGAGCGAGCGTCTAGGACTTACGGTTCAGGAGTTATTCACAGAAACATGGTTCTGAAAATGCTGCCAATTGCTCGCCTGGGAAACAAGCAGAGAAGTCCAAGATAGTGTTTTTTAGACTGGCTGCCACGAGCTGAATCGAATGCAGCCAAGAGCGAGCGTCTAGGACTTACGGTTCAGGAGTTATTCACAGAAACATGGTTCTTTTACTGCCAGCCGCGAAAGCGAAAATAACCAAGATCGAGCGTCTAGGATTTACTTGTCAATAACTCGCCTGGGAAACATCCAGAGAAGTCAAACACAGTGCTCCTATACTAATTGCGTGGCGCTGAGACGAATGCCGCCAAGATCGAGCGTCTAGGACTTACGGTTCAAGAATTAGCTTTAGAAACATTTGCCTTAGGAACATGCAGAGAAGTCCAAGATAGTGTTTTTTAGACTGGCTGCCACGAGCTGAATCGAATGCAGCCAAGAGCGAGCGTCTAGGACTTACGGTTCAGGAGTTATTCACAGAAACATGGTTCTGAACATGCTGCCAATTGCTCGCCTGGGAAACATGCAGAGAAGTCCAAGATAGTGTTTTTTAGACTGGCTGCCACGAGCTGAATCGAATGCAGCCAAGAGCGAGCGTCTAGGACTTACGGTTCAGGAGTTATTCACAGAAACATGGTTCTGAACATGCTGCCAATTGCTCGCCTGGGAAACATGCAGAGAAGTCCAAGATAGTGTTTTTTAGACTGGCTGCCACGAGCTGAATCGAATGCAGCC
>NW_027463585.1:0-88230 GCF_050947455.1 Rhinoderma darwinii
CAGCCAAGAGCGAGCGTCTAGGACTTACGGTTCAGGAGTTATTCACAGAAACATGGTTCTTTTACTGCCAGCCGCGAAAGCGAAAATAACCAAGATCGAGCGTCTAGGATTTACTTGTCAATAACTCGCCTGGGAAACATCCAGAGAAGTCAAACACAGTGCTCCTATACTAATTGCGTGGCGCTGAGACGAATGCCGCCAAGATCGAGCGTCTAGGACTTACGGTTCAAGAATTAGCTTTAGAAACATTTGCCTTAGGAACATGCAGAGAAGTCCAAGATAGTGTTTTTTAGACTGGCTGCCACGAGCTGAATCGAATGCAGCCAAGAGCGAGCGTCTAGGACTTACGGTTCAGGAGTTATTCACAGAAACATGGTTCTGAACATGCTGCCAATTGCTCGCCTGGGAAACAAGCAGAGAAGTCCAAGATAGTGTTTTTTAGACTGGCTGCCACGAGCTGAATCGAATGCAGCCAAGAGCGAGCGTCTAGGACTTACGGTTCAGGAGTTATTCACAGAAACATGGTTCTGAACATGCTGCCAATTGCTCGTCTGGGAAACATGCAGAGAAGTCCAAGATAGTGTTTTTTAGACTGGCTGCCACGAGCTGAATCGAATGCAGCCAAGAGCGAGCGTCTAGGACTTACGGTTCAGGAGTTATTCACAGAAACATGGTTCTGAACATGCTGCCAATTGCTCGCCTGGGAAACATGCAGAGAAGTCCAAGATAGTGTTTTTTAGACTGGCTGCCACGAGCTGAATCGAATGCAGCCAAGAGCGAGCGTCTAGGACTTACGGTTCAGGAGTTATTCACAGAAACATGGTTCTTTTACTGCCAGCCGCGAAAGCGAAAATAACCAAGATCGAGCGTCTAGGATTTACTTGTCAATAACTCGCCTGGGAAACATCCAGAGAAGTCAAACACAGTGCTCCTATACTAATTGCCAGGCGCTGAGACGAATGCCGCCAAGATCGAGCGTCTAGGACTTACGGTTCAGGAGTTATTCACAGAAACATGGTTCTGAACATGCTGCCAATTTCTCGCCTGGGAAACATGCAGAGAAGTCCAAGATAGTGTTTTTTAGACTGGCTGCCACGAGCTGAATCGAATGCAGCCAAGAGCGAGCGTCTAGGACTTACGGTTCAGGAGTTATTCACAGAAACATGGTTCTTTTACTGCCAGCCGCGAAAGCGAAAATAACCAAGATCGAGCGTCTAGGATTTACTTGTCAATAACTCGCCTGGGAAACATCCAGAGAAGTCAAACACAGTGCTCCTATACTAATTGCCAGGCGCTGAGACGAATGCCGCCAAGATCGAGCGTCTAGGACTTACGGTTCAGGAGTTATTCACAGAAACATGGTTTTGAACATGCTGCCAATTTCTCGCCTGGGAAACATGCAGAGAAGTCCAAGATAGTGTTTTTTAGACTGGCTGCCACGAGCTGAATCGAATGCAGCCAAGAGCGAGCGTCTAGGACTTACGGTTCAGGAGTTATTCACAGAAACATGGTTCTGAACATGCTGCCAATTGCTCGCCTGGGAAACATGCAGAGAAGTCCAAGATAGTGTTTTTTAGACTGGCTGCCACGAGCTGAATCGAATGCAGCCAAGAGCGAGCGTCTAGGACTTACGGTTCAGGAGTTATTCACAGAAACATGGTTCTGAACATGCTGCCAATTTCTCGCCTGGGAAACATGCAGAGAAGTCCAAGATAGTGTTTTTTAGACTGGCTGCCACGAGCTGAATCGAATGCAGCCAAGAGCGAGCGTCTAGGACTTACGGTTCAGGAGTTATTCACAGAAACATGGTTCTGAACATGCTGCCAATTGCTCGCCTGGGAAACATGCAGAGAAGTCCAAGATAGTGTTTTTTAGACTGGCTGCCACGAGCTGAATCGAATGCAGCCAAGAGCGAGCGTCTAGGACTTACGGTTCAGGAGTTATTCACAGAAACATGGTTCTGAACATGCTGACAATTGCTCGCCTGGGAAACATGCAGAGAAGTCCAAGATAGTGTTTTTTAGACTGGCTGCCACGAGCTGAATCGAATGCAGCCAAGAGCGAGCGTCTAGGACTTACGGTTCTGGAGTTATTCACAGAAACATGGTTCTGAAAATGCTGCCAATTGCTCGCCTGGGAAACAAGCAGAGAAGTCCAAGATAGTGTTTTTTAGACTGGCTGCCACGAGCTGAATCGAATGCAGCCAAGAGCGAGCGTCTAGGACTTACGGTTCAGGAGTTATTCACAGAAACATGGTTCTTTTACTGCCAGCCGCGAAAGCGAAAATAACCAAGATCGAGCGTCTAGGATTTACTTGTCAATAACTCGCCTGGGAAACATCCAGAGAAGTCAAACACAGTGCTCCTATACTAATTGCGTGGCGCTGAGACGAATGCCGCCAAGATCGAGCGTCTAGGACTTACGGTTCAAGAATTAGCTTTAGAAACATTTGCCTTAGGAACATGCAGAGAAGTCCAAGATAGTGTTTTTTAGACTGGCTGCCACGAGCTGAATCGAATGCAGCCAAGAGCGAGCGTCTAGGACTTACGGTTCAGGAGTTATTCACAGAAACATGGTTCTGAACATGCTGCCAATTGCTCGCCTGGGAAACATGCAGAGAAGTCCAAGATAGTGTTTTTTAGACTGGCTGCCACGAGCTGAATCGAATGCAGCCAAGAGCGAGCGTCTAGGACTTACGGTTCTGGAGTTATTCACAGAAACATGGTTCTGAAAATGCTGCCAATTGCTCGCCTGGGAAACAAGCAGAGAAGTCCAAGATAGTGTTTTTTAGACTGGCTGCCACGAGCTGAATCGAATGCAGCCAAGAGCGAGCGTCTAGGACTTACGGTTCAGGAGTTATTCACAGAAACATGGTTCTTTTACTGCCAGCCGCGAAAGCGAAAATAACCAAGATCGAGCGTCTAGGATTTACTTGTCAATAACTCGCCTGGGAAACATCCAGAGAAGTCAAACACAGTGCTCCTATACTAATTGCGTGGCGCTGAGACGAATGCCGCCAAGATCGAGCGTCTAGGACTTACGGTTCAAGAATTAGCTTTAGAAACATTTGCCTTAGGAACATGCAGAGAAGTCCAAGATAGTGTTTTTTAGACTGGCTGCCACGAGCTGAATCGAATGCAGCCAAGAGCGAGCGTCTAGGACTTACGGTTCAGGAGTTATTCACAGAAACATGGTTCTGAACATGCTGCCAATTGCTCGCCTGGGAAACATGCAGAGAAGTCCAAGATAGTGTTTTTTAGACTGGCTGCCACGAGCTGAATCGAATGCAGCCAAGAGCGAGCGTCTAGGACTTACGGTTCAGGAGTTATTCACAGAAACATGGTTCTGAACATGCTGCCAATTGCTCGCCTGGGAAACATGCAGAGAAGTCCAAGATAGTGTTTTTTAGACTGGCTGCCACGAGCTGAATCGAATGCAGCCAAGAGCGAGCGTCTAGGACTTACGGTTCAGGAGTTATTCACAGAAACATGGTTCTTTTACTGCCAGCCGCGAAAGCGAAAATAACCAAGATCGAGCGTCTAGGATTTACTTGTCAATAACTCGCCTGGGAAACATCCAGAGAAGTCAAACACAGTGCTCCTATACTAATTGCGTGGCGCTGAGACGAATGCCGCCAAGATCGAGCGTCTAGGACTTACGGTTCAAGAATTAGCTTTAGAAACATTTGCCTTAGGAACATGCAGAGAAGTCCAAGATAGTGTTTTTTAGACTGGCTGCCACGAGCTGAATCGAATGCAGCCAAGAGCGAGCGTCTAGGACTTACGGTTCAGGAGTTATTCACAGAAACATGGTTCTGAACATGCTGCCAATTGCTCGCCTGGGAAACATGCAGAGAAGTCCAAGATAGTGTTTTTTAGACTGGCTGCCACGAGCTGAATCGAATGCAGCCAAGAGCGAGCGTCTAGGACTTACGGTTCAGGAGTTATTCACAGAAACATGGTTCTGAACATGCTGCCAATTGCTCGCCTGGGAAACATGCAGAGAAGTCCAAGATAGTGTTTTTTAGACTGGCTGCCACGAGCTGAATCGAATGCAGCCAAGAGCGAGCGTCTAGGACTTACGGTTCAGGAGTTATTCACAGAAACATGGTTCTGAACATGCTGCCAATTGCTCGCCTGGGAAACAAGCAGAGAAGTCCAAGATAGTGTTTTTTAGACTGGCTGCCACGAGCTGAATCGAATGCAGCCAAGAGCGAGCGTCTAGGACTTACGGTTCAGGAGTTATTCACAGAAACATGGTTCTTTTACTGCCAGCCGCGAAAGCGAAAATAACCAAGATCGAGCGTCTAGGATTTACTTGTCAATAACTCGCCTGGGAAACATCCAGAGAAGTCAAACACAGTGCTCCTATACTAATTGCCTGGCGCTGAGACGAATGCCGCCAAGATCGAGCGTCTAGGACTTACGGTTCAAGAATTAGCTTTAGAAACATTTGCCTTAGGAACATGCAGAGAAGTCCAAGATAGTGTTTTTTAGACTGGCTGCCACGAGCTGAATCGAATGCAGCCAAGAGCGAGCGTCTAGGACTTACGGTTCAGGAGTTATTCACAGAAACATGGTTCTGAACATGCTGCCAATTGCTCGCCTGGGAAACATGCAGAGAAGTCCAAGATAGTGTTTTTTAGACTGGCTGCCACGAGCTGAATCGAATGCAGCCAAGAGCGAGCGTCTAGGACTTACGGTTCAGGAGTTATTCACAGAAACATGGTTCTTTTACTGCCAGCCGCGAAAGCGAAAATAACCAAGATCGAGCGTCTAGGATTTACTTGTCAATAACTCGCCTGGGAAACATCCAGAGAAGTCAAACACAGTGCTCCTATACTAATTGCCTGGCGCTGAGACGAATGCCGCCAAGATCGAGCGTCTAGGACTTACGGTTCAAGAATTAGCTTTAGAAACATTTGCCTTAGGAACATGCAGAGAAGTCCAAGATAGTGTTTTTTAGACTGGCTGCCACGAGCTGAATCGAATGCAGCCAAGAGCGAGCGTCTAGGACTTACGGTTCAGGAGTTATTCACAGAAACATGGTTCTGAACATGCTGCCAATTGCTCGCCTGGGAAACATGCAGAGAAGTCCAAGATAGTGTTTTTTAGACTGGCTGCCACGAGCTGAATCGAATGCAGCCAAGAGCGAGCGTCTAGGACTTACGGTTCAGGAGTTATTCACAGAAACATGGTTCTGAACATGCTGACAATTGCTCGCCTGGGAAACATGCAGAGAAGTCCAAGATAGTGTTTTTTAGACTGGCTGCCACGAGCTGAATCGAATGCAGCCAAGAGCGAGCGTCTAGGACTTACGGTTCAGGAGTTATTCACAGAAACATGGTTCTGAACATGCTGCCAATTTCTCGCCTGGGAAACATGCAGAGAAGTCCAAGATAGTGTTTTTTAGACTGGCTGCCACGAGCTGAATCGAATGCAGCCAAGAGCGAGCGTCTAGGACTTACGGTTCAGGAGTTATTCACAGAAACATGGTTCTGAACATGCTGCCAATTGCTCGCCTGGGAAACATGCAGAGAAGTCCAAGATAGTGTTTTTTAGACTGGCTGCCACGAGCTGAATCGAATGCAGCCAAGAGCGAGCGTCTAGGACTTACGGTTCAGGAGTTATTCACAGAAACATGGTTCTGAACATGCTGACAATTGCTCGCCTGGGAAACATGCAGAGAAGTCCAAGATAGTGTTTTTTAGACTGGCTGCCACGAGCTGAATCGAATGCAGCCAAGAGCGAGCGTCTAGGACTTACGGTTCTGGAGTTATTCACAGAAACATGGTTCTGAAAATGCTGCCAATTGCTCGCCTGGGAAACAAGCAGAGAAGTCCAAGATAGTGTTTTTTAGACTGGCTGCCACGAGCTGAATCGAATGCAGCCAAGAGCGAGCGTCTAGGACTTACGGTTCAGGAGTTATTCACAGAAACATGGTTCTTTTACTGCCAGCCGCGAAAGCGAAAATAACCAAGATCGAGCGTCTAGGATTTACTTGTCAATAACTCGCCTGGGAAACATCCAGAGAAGTCAAACACAGTGCTCCTATACTAATTGCGTGGCGCTGAGACGAATGCCGCCAAGATCGAGCGTCTAGGACTTACGGTTCAAGAATTAGCTTTAGAAACATTTGCCTTAGGAACATGCAGAGAAGTCCAAGATAGTGTTTTTTAGACTGGCTGCCACGAGCTGAATCGAATGCAGCCAAGAGCGAGCGTCTAGGACTTACGGTTCAGGAGTTATTCACAGAAACATGGTTCTGAACATGCTGCCAATTGCTCGCCTGGGAAACATGCAGAGAAGTCCAAGATAGTGTTTTTTAGACTGGCTGCCACGAGCTGAATCGAATGCAGCCAAGAGCGAGCGTCTAGGACTTACGGTTCAGGAGTTATTCACAGAAACATGGTTCTGAACATGCTGCCAATTGCTCGCCTGGGAAACATGCAGAGAAGTCCAAGATAGTGTTTTTTAGACTGGCTGCCACGAGCTGAATCGAATGCAGCCAAGAGCGAGCGTCTAGGACTTACGGTTCAGGAGTTATTCACAGAAACATGGTTCTTTTACTGCCAGCCGCGAAAGCGAAAATAACCAAGATCGAGCGTCTAGGATTTACTTGTCAATAACTCGCCTGGGAAACATCCAGAGAAGTCAAACACAGTGCTCCTATACTAATTGCGTGGCGCTGAGACGAATGCCGCCAAGATCGAGCGTCTAGGACTTACGGTTCAAGAATTAGCTTTAGAAACATTTGCCTTAGGAACATGCAGAGAAGTCCAAGATAGTGTTTTTTAGACTGGCTGCCACGAGCTGAATCGAATGCAGCCAAGAGCGAGCGTCTAGGACTTACGGTTCAGGAGTTATTCACAGAAACATGGTTCTGAACATGCTGCCAATTGCTCGCCTGGGAAACATGCAGAGAAGTCCAAGATAGTGTTTTTTAGACTGGCTGCCACGAGCTGAATCGAATGCAGCCAAGAGCGAGCGTCTAGGACTTACGGTTCAGGAGTTATTCACAGAAACATGGTTCTGAACATGCTGCCAATTGCTCGCCTGGGAAACAAGCAGAGAAGTCCAAGATAGTGTTTTTTAGACTGGCTGCCACGAGCTGAATCGAATGCAGCCAAGAGCGAGCGTCTAGGACTTACGGTTCAGGAGTTATTCACAGAAACATGGTTCTTTTACTGCCAGCCGCGAAAGCGAAAATAACCAAGATCGAGCGTCTAGGATTTACTTGTCAATAACTCGCCTGGGAAACATCCAGAGAAGTCAAACACAGTGCTCCTATACTAATTGCCTGGCGCTGAGACGAATGCCGCCAAGATCGAGCGTCTAGGACTTACGGTTCAAGAATTAGCTTTAGAAACATTTGCCTTAGGAACATGCAGAGAAGTCCAAGATAGTGTTTTTTAGACTGGCTGCCACGAGCTGAATCGAATGCAGCCAAGAGCGAGCGTCTAGGACTTACGGTTCAGGAGTTATTCACAGAAACATGGTTCTGAACATGCTGCCAATTGCTCGCCTGGGAAACATGCAGAGAAGTCCAAGATAGTGTTTTTTAGACTGGCTGCCACGAGCTGAATCGAATGCAGCCAAGAGCGAGCGTCTAGGACTTACGGTTCAGGAGTTATTCACAGAAACATGGTTCTTTTACTGCCAGCCGCGAAAGCGAAAATAACCAAGATCGAGCGTCTAGGATTTACTTGTCAATAACTCGCCTGGGAAACATCCAGAGAAGTCAAACACAGTGCTCCTATACTAATTGCCTGGCGCTGAGACGAATGCCGCCAAGATCGAGCGTCTAGGACTTACGGTTCAAGAATTAGCTTTAGAAACATTTGCCTTAGGAACATGCAGAGAAGTCCAAGATAGTGTTTTTTAGACTGGCTGCCACGAGCTGAATCGAATGCAGCCAAGAGCGAGCGTCTAGGACTTACGGTTCAGGAGTTATTCACAGAAACATGGTTCTGAACATGCTGCCAATTGCTCGCCTGGGAAACATGCAGAGAAGTCCAAGATAGTGTTTTTTAGACTGGCTGCCACGAGCTGAATCGAATGCAGCCAAGAGCGAGCGTCTAGGACTTACGGTTCAGGAGTTATTCACAGAAACATGGTTCTGAACATGCTGCCAATTGCTCGCCTGGGAAACATGCAGAGAAGTCCAAGATAGTGTTTTTTAGACTGGCTGCCACGAGCTGAATCGAATGCAGCCAAGAGCGAGCGTCTAGGACTTACGGTTCAGGAGTTATTCACAGAAACATGGTTCTGAACATGCTGCCAATTGCTCGCCTGGGAAACATGCAGAGAAGTCCAAGATAGTGTTTTTTAGACTGGCTGCCACGAGCTGAATCGAATGCAGCCAAGAGCGAGCGTCTAGGACTTACGGTTCAGGAGTTATTCACAGAAACATGGTTCTTTTACTGCCAGCCGCGAAAGCGAAAATAACCAAGATCGAGCGTCTAGGATTTACTTGTCAATAACTCGCCTGGGAAACATCCAGAGAAGTCAAACACAGTGCTCCTATACTAATTGCCAGGCGCTGAGACGAATGCCGCCAAGATCGAGCGTCTAGGACTTACGGTTCAGGAGTTATTCACAGAAACATGGTTCTGAACATGCTGCCAATTTCTCGCCTGGGAAACATGCAGAGAAGTCCAAGATAGTGTTTTTTAGACTGGCTGCCACGAGCTGAATCGAATGCAGCCAAGAGCGAGCGTCTAGGACTTACGGTTCAGGAGTTATTCACAGAAACATGGTTCTTTTACTGCCAGCCGCGAAAGCGAAAATAACCAAGATCGAGCGTCTAGGATTTACTTGTCAATAACTCGCCTGGGAAACATCCAGAGAAGTCAAACACAGTGCTCCTATACTAATTGCCAGGCGCTGAGACGAATGCCGCCAAGATCGAGCGTCTAGGACTTACGGTTCAGGAGTTATTCACAGAAACATGGTTCTGAACATGCTGCCAATTTCTCGCCTGGGAAACATGCAGAGAAGTCCAAGATAGTGTTTTTTAGACTGGCTGCCACGAGCTGAATCGAATGCAGCCAAGAGCGAGCGTCTAGGACTTACGGTTCAGGAGTTATTCACAGAAACATGGTTCTGAACATGCTGCCAATTGCTCGTCTGGGAAACATGCAGAGAAGTCCAAGATAGTGTTTTTTAGACTGGCTGCCACGAGCTGAATCGAATGCAGCCAAGAGCGAGCGTCTAGGACTTACGGTTCAGGAGTTATTCACAGAAACATGGTTCTGAACATGCTGCCAATTGCTCGCCTGGGAAACATGCAGAGAAGTCCAAGATAGTGTTTTTTAGACTGGCTGCCACGAGCTGAATCGAATGCAGCCAAGAGCGAGCGTCTAGGACTTACGGTTCAGGAGTTATTCACAGAAACATGGTTCTTTTACTGCCAGCCGCGAAAGCGAAAATAACCAAGATCGAGCGTCTAGGATTTACTTGTCAATAACTCGCCTGGGAAACATCCAGAGAAGTCAAACACAGTGCTCCTATACTAATTGCCAGGCGCTGAGACGAATGCCGCCAAGATCGAGCGTCTAGGACTTACGGTTCAGGAGTTATTCACAGAAACATGGTTCTGAACATGCTGCCAATTTCTCGCCTGGGAAACATGCAGAGAAGTCCAAGATAGTGTTTTTTAGACTGGCTGCCACGAGCTGAATCGAATGCAGCCAAGAGCGAGCGTCTAGGACTTACGGTTCAGGAGTTATTCACAGAAACATGGTTCTTTTACTGCCAGCCGCGAAAGCGAAAATAACCAAGATCGAGCGTCTAGGATTTACTTGTCAATAACTCGCCTGGGAAACATCCAGAGAAGTCAAACACAGTGCTCCTATACTAATTGCCAGGCGCTGAGACGAATGCCGCCAAGATCGAGCGTCTAGGACTTACGGTTCAGGAGTTATTCACAGAAACATGGTTTTGAACATGCTGCCAATTTCTCGCCTGGGAAACATGCAGAGAAGTCCAAGATAGTGTTTTTTAGACTGGCTGCCACGAGCTGAATCGAATGCAGCCAAGAGCGAGCGTCTAGGACTTACGGTTCAGGAGTTATTCACAGAAACATGGTTCTGAACATGCTGCCAATTGCTCGCCTGGGAAACATGCAGAGAAGTCCAAGATAGTGTTTTTTAGACTGGCTGCCACGAGCTGAATCGAATGCAGCCAAGAGCGAGCGTCTAGGACTTACGGTTCAGGAGTTATTCACAGAAACATGGTTCTGAACATGCTGCCAATTTCTCGCCTGGGAAACATGCAGAGAAGTCCAAGATAGTGTTTTTTAGACTGGCTGCCACGAGCTGAATCGAATGCAGCCAAGAGCGAGCGTCTAGGACTTACGGTTCAGGAGTTATTCACAGAAACATGGTTCTGAACATGCTGCCAATTGCTCGCCTGGGAAACATGCAGAGAAGTCCAAGATAGTGTTTTTTAGACTGGCTGCCACGAGCTGAATCGAATGCAGCCAAGAGCGAGCGTCTAGGACTTACGGTTCAGGAGTTATTCACAGAAACATGGTTCTGAACATGCTGACAATTGCTCGCCTGGGAAACATGCAGAGAAGTCCAAGATAGTGTTTTTTAGACTGGCTGCCACGAGCTGAATCGAATGCAGCCAAGAGCGAGCGTCTAGGACTTACGGTTCAGGAGTTATTCACAGAAACATGGTTCTGAAAATGCTGCCAATTGCTCGCCTGGGAAACAAGCAGAGAAGTCCAAGATAGTGTTTTTTAGACTGGCTGCCACGAGCTGAATCGAATGCAGCCAAGAGCGAGCGTCTAGGACTTACGGTTCAGGAGTTATTCACAGAAACATGGTTCTTTTACTGCCAGCCGCGAAAGCGAAAATAACCAAGATCGAGCGTCTAGGATTTACTTGTCAATAACTCGCCTGGGAAACATCCAGAGAAGTCAAACACAGTGCTCCTATACTAATTGCGTGGCGCTGAGACGAATGCCGCCAAGATCGAGCGTCTAGGACTTACGGTTCAAGAATTAGCTTTAGAAACATTTGCCTTAGGAACATGCAGAGAAGTCCAAGATAGTGTTTTTTAGACTGGCTGCCACGAGCTGAATCGAATGCAGCCAAGAGCGAGCGTCTAGGACTTACGGTTCAGGAGTTATTCACAGAAACATGGTTCTGAACATGCTGCCAATTGCTCGCCTGGGAAACATGCAGAGAAGTCCAAGATAGTGTTTTTTAGACTGGCTGCCACGAGCTGAATCGAATGCAGCCAAGAGCGAGCGTCTAGGACTTACGGTTCAGGAGTTATTCACAGAAACATGGTTCTGAACATGCTGCCAATTGCTCGCCTGGGAAACATGCAGAGAAGTCCAAGATAGTGTTTTTTAGACTGGCTGCCACGAGCTGAATCGAATGCAGCCAAGAGCGAGCGTCTAGGACTTACGGTTCAGGAGTTATTCACAGAAACATGGTTCTTTTACTGCCAGCCGCGAAAGCGAAAATAACCAAGATCGAGCGTCTAGGATTTACTTGTCAATAACTCGCCTGGGAAACATCCAGAGAAGTCAAACACAGTGCTCCTATACTAATTGCCAGGCGCTGAGACGAATGCCGCCAAGATCGAGCGTCTAGGACTTACGGTTCAGGAGTTATTCACAGAAACATGGTTCTGAACATGCTGCCAATTTCTCGCCTGGGAAACATGCAGAGAAGTCCAAGATAGTGTTTTTTAGACTGGCTGCCACGAGCTGAATCGAATGCAGCCAAGAGCGAGCGTCTAGGACTTACGGTTCAGGAGTTATTCACAGAAACATGGTTCTTTTACTGCCAGCCGCGAAAGCGAAAATAACCAAGATCGAGCGTCTAGGATTTACTTGTCAATAACTCGCCTGGGAAACATCCAGAGAAGTCAAACACAGTGCTCCTATACTAATTGCCAGGCGCTGAGACGAATGCCGCCAAGATCGAGCGTCTAGGACTTACGGTTCAGGAGTTATTCACAGAAACATGGTTTTGAACATGCTGCCAATTTCTCGCCTGGGAAACATGCAGAGAAGTCCAAGATAGTGTTTTTTAGACTGGCTGCCACGAGCTGAATCGAATGCAGCCAAGAGCGAGCGTCTAGGACTTACGGTTCAGGAGTTATTCACAGAAACATGGTTCTGAACATGCTGCCAATTGCTCGCCTGGGAAACATGCAGAGAAGTCCAAGATAGTGTTTTTTAGACTGGCTGCCACGAGCTGAATCGAATGCAGCCAAGAGCGAGCGTCTAGGACTTACGGTTCAGGAGTTATTCACAGAAACATGGTTCTGAACATGCTGCCAATTTCTCGCCTGGGAAACATGCAGAGAAGTCCAAGATAGTGTTTTTTAGACTGGCTGCCACGAGCTGAATCGAATGCAGCCAAGAGCGAGCGTCTAGGACTTACGGTTCAGGAGTTATTCACAGAAACATGGTTCTGAACATGCTGCCAATTGCTCGCCTGGGAAACATGCAGAGAAGTCCAAGATAGTGTTTTTTAGACTGGCTGCCACGAGCTGAATCGAATGCAGCCAAGAGCGAGCGTCTAGGACTTACGGTTCAGGAGTTATTCACAGAAACATGGTTCTGAACATGCTGACAATTTCTCGCCTGGGAAACATGCAGAGAAGTCCAAGATAGTGTTTTTTAGACTGGCTGCCACGAGCTGAATCGAATGCAGCCAAGAGCGAGCGTCTAGGACTTACGGTTCAGGAGTTATTCACAGAAACATGGTTCTGAACATGCTGCCAATTGCTCGCCTGGGAAACATGCAGAGAAGTCCAAGATAGTGTTTTTTAGACTGGCTGCCACGAGCTGAATCGAATGCAGCCAAGAGCGAGCGTCTAGGACTTACGGTTCAGGAGTTATTCACAGAAACATGGTTCTGAACATGCTGACAATTGCTCGCCTGGGAAACATGCAGAGAAGTCCAAGATAGTGTTTTTTAGACTGGCTGCCACGAGCTGAATCGAATGCAGCCAAGAGCGAGCGTCTAGGACTTACGGTTCAGGAGTTATTCACAGAAACATGGTTCTGAAAATGCTGCCAATTGCTCGCCTGGGAAACAAGCAGAGAAGTCCAAGATAGTGTTTTTTAGACTGGCTGCCACGAGCTGAATCGAATGCAGCCAAGAGCGAGCGTCTAGGACTTACGGTTCAGGAGTTATTCACAGAAACATGGTTCTTTTACTGCCAGCCGCGAAAGCGAAAATAACCAAGATCGAGCGTCTAGGATTTACTTGTCAATAACTCGCCTGGGAAACATCCAGAGAAGTCAAACACAGTGCTCCTATACTAATTGCGTGGCGCTGAGACGAATGCCGCCAAGATCGAGCGTCTAGGACTTACGGTTCAAGAATTAGCTTTAGAAACATTTGCCTTAGGAACATGCAGAGAAGTCCAAGATAGTGTTTTTTAGACTGGCTGCCACGAGCTGAATCGAATGCAGCCAAGAGCGAGCGTCTAGGACTTACGGTTCAGGAGTTATTCACAGAAACATGGTTCTGAACATGCTGCCAATTGCTCGCCTGGGAAACATGCAGAGAAGTCCAAGATAGTGTTTTTTAGACTGGCTGCCACGAGCTGAATCGAATGCAGCCAAGAGCGAGCGTCTAGGACTTACGGTTCAGGGAGTTATTCACAGAAACATGGTTCTGAACATGCTGCCAATTGCTCGCCTGGGAAACATGCAGAGAAGTCCAAGATAGTGTTTTTTAGACTGGCTGCCACGAGCTGAATCGAATGCAGCCAAGAGCGAGCGTCTAGGACTTACGGTTCAGGAGTTATTCACAGAAACATGTTCTTTTACTGCCAGCCGCGAAAGCGAAAATAACCAAGATCGAGCGTCTAGGATTTACTTGTCAATAACTCGCCTGGGAAACATCCAGAGAAGTCAAACACAGTGCTCCTATACTAATTGCGTGGCGCTGAGACGAATGCCGCCAAGATCGAGCGTCTAGGACTTACGGTTCAAGAATTAGCTTTAGAAACATTTGCCTTAGGAACATGCAGAGAAGTCCAAGATAGTGTTTTTTAGACTGGCTGCCACGAGCTGAATCGAATGCAGCCAAGAGCGAGCGTCTAGGACTTACGGTTCAGGAGTTATTCACAGAAACATGGTTCTGAACATGCTGCCAATTGCTCGCCTGGGAAACAAGCAGAGAAGTCCAAGATAGTGTTTTTTAGACTGGCTGCCACGAGCTGAATCGAATGCAGCCAAGAGCGAGCGTCTAGGACTTACGGTTCAGGAGTTATTCACAGAAACATGGTTCTGAACATGCTGCCAATTGCTCGTCTGGGAAACATGCAGAGAAGTCCAAGATAGTGTTTTTTAGACTGGCTGCCACGAGCTGAATCGAATGCAGCCAAGAGCGAGCGTCTAGGACTTACGGTTCAGGAGTTATTCACAGAAACATGGTTCTGAACATGCTGCCAATTGCTCGCCTGGGAAACATGCAGAGAAGTCCAAGATAGTGTTTTTTAGACTGGCTGCCACGAGCTGAATCGAATGCAGCCAAGAGCGAGCGTCTAGGACTTACGGTTCAGGAGTTATTCACAGAAACATGGTTCTTTTACTGCCAGCCGCGAAAGCGAAAATAACCAAGATCGAGCGTCTAGGATTTACTTGTCAATAACTCGCCTGGGAAACATCCAGAGAAGTCAAACACAGTGCTCCTATACTAATTGCCAGGCGCTGAGACGAATGCCGCCAAGATCGAGCGTCTAGGACTTACGGTTCAGGAGTTATTCACAGAAACATGGTTCTGAACATGCTGCCAATTTCTCGCCTGGGAAACATGCAGAGAAGTCCAAGATAGTGTTTTTTAGACTGGCTGCCACGAGCTGAATCGAATGCAGCCAAGAGCGAGCGTCTAGGACTTACGGTTCAGGAGTTATTCACAGAAACATGGTTCTGAACATGCTGCCAATTGCTCGTCTGGGAAACATGCAGAGAAGTCCAAGATAGTGTTTTTTAGACTGGCTGCCACGAGCTGAATCGAATGCAGCCAAGAGCGAGCGTCTAGGACTTACGGTTCAGGAGTTATTCACAGAAACATGGTTCTGAACATGCTGCCAATTGCTCGCCTGGGAAACATGCAGAGAAGTCCAAGATAGTGTTTTTTAGACTGGCTGCCACGAGCTGAATCGAATGCAGCCAAGAGCGAGCGTCTAGGACTTACGGTTCAGGAGTTATTCACAGAAACATGGTTCTTTTACTGCCAGCCGCGAAAGCGAAAATAACCAAGATCGAGCGTCTAGGATTTACTTGTCAATAACTCGCCTGGGAAACATCCAGAGAAGTCAAACACAGTGCTCCTATACTAATTGCCAGGCGCTGAGACGAATGCCGCCAAGATCGAGCGTCTAGGACTTACGGTTCAGGAGTTATTCACAGAAACATGGTTCTGAACATGCTGCCAATTTCTCGCCTGGGAACATGCAGAGAAGTCCAAGATAGTGTTTTTAGACTGGCTGCCACGAGCTGAATCGAATGCAGCCAAGAGCGAGCGTCTAGGACTTACGGTTCAGGAGTTATTCACAGAAACATGGTTCTGAACATGCTGCCAATTGCTCGTCTGGGAAACATGCAGAGAAGTCCAAGATAGTGTTTTTAGACTGGCTGCCACGAGCTGAATCGAATGCAGCCAAGAGCGAGCGTCTAGGACTTACGGTTCAGGAGTTATTCACAGAAACATGGTTCTGAACATGCTGCCAATTGCTCGCCTGGGAAACATGCAGAGAAGTCCAAGATAGTGTTTTTTAGACTGGCTGCCACGAGCTGAATCGAATGCAGCCAAGAGCGAGCGTCTAGGACTTACGGTTCAGGAGTTATTCACAGAAACATGGTTCTTTTACTGCCAGCCGCGAAAGCGAAAATAACCAAGATCGAGCGTCTAGGATTTACTTGTCAATAACTCGCCTGGGAAACATCCAGAGAAGTCAAACACAGTGCTCCTATACTAATTGCCAGGCGCTGAGACGAATGCCGCCAAGATCGAGCGTCTAGGACTTACGGTTCAGGAGTTATTCACAGAAACATGGTTCTGAACATGCTGCCAATTTCTCGCCTGGGAAACATGCAGAGAAGTCCAAGATAGTGTTTTTTAGACTGGCTGCCACGAGCTGAATCGAATGCAGCCAAGAGCGAGCGTCTAGGACTTACGGTTCAGGAGTTATTCACAGAAACATGGTTCTTTTACTGCCAGCCGCGAAAGCGAAAATAACCAAGATCGAGCGTCTAGGATTTACTTGTCAATAACTCGCCTGGGAAACATCCAGAGAAGTCAAACACAGTGCTCCTATACTAATTGCCAGGCGCTGAGACGAATGCCGCCAAGATCGAGCGTCTAGGACTTACGGTTCAGGAGTTATTCACAGAAACATGGTTTTGAACATGCTGCCAATTTCTCGCCTGGAAACATGCAGAGAAGTCCAAGATAGTGTTTTTTAGACTGGCTGCCACGAGCTGAATCGAATGCAGCCAAGAGCGAGCGTCTAGGACTTACGGTTCAGGAGTTATTCACAGAAACATGGTTCTGAACATGCTGCCAATTGCTCGCCTGGGAAACATGCAGAGAAGTCCAAGATAGTGTTTTTTAGACTGGCTGCCACGAGCTGAATCGAATGCAGCCAAGAGCGAGCGTCTAGGACTTACGGTTCAGGAGTTATTCACAGAAACATGGTTCTGAACATGCTGCCAATTTCTCGCCTGGGAAACATGCAGAGAAGTCCAAGATAGTGTTTTTTAGACTGGCTGCCACGAGCTGAATCGAATGCAGCCAAGAGCGAGCGTCTAGGACTTACGGTTCAGGAGTTATTCACAGAAACATGGTTCTGAACATGCTGCCAATTGCTCGCCTGGGAAACATGCAGAGAAGTCCAAGATAGTGTTTTTTAGACTGGCTGCCACGAGCTGAATCGAATGCAGCCAAGAGCGAGCGTCTAGGACTTACGGTTCAGGAGTTATTCACAGAAACATGGTTCTGAACATGCTGACAATTGCTCGCCTGGGAAACATGCAGAGAAGTCCAAGATAGTGTTTTTTAGACTGGCTGCCACGAGCTGAATCGAATGCAGCCAAGAGCGAGCGTCTAGGACTTACGGTTCAGGAGTTATTCACAGAAACATGGTTCTGAAAATGCTGCCAATTGCTCGCCTGGGAAACAAGCAGAGAAGTCCAAGATAGTGTTTTTTAGACTGGCTGCCACGAGCTGAATCGAATGCAGCCAAGAGCGAGCGTCTAGGACTTACGGTTCAGGAGTTATTCACAGAAACATGGTTCTTTTACTGCCAGCCGCGAAAGCGAAAATAACCAAGATCG
The DNA here is from genome assembly GCF_050947455.1 of Rhinoderma darwinii. Lineage (NCBI taxonomy): Eukaryota > Metazoa > Chordata > Amphibia > Anura > Rhinodermatidae > Rhinoderma > Rhinoderma darwinii. The sequence goes on from NW_027463585.1 coordinate 17,323, forward strand.
AGCGTCTAGGATTTACTTTGTCAATAACTCGCCTGGGAAACATCCAGAGAAGTCAAACACAGTGCTCCTATACTAATTGCGTGGCGCTGAGACGAATGCCGCCAAGATCGAGCGTCTAGGACTTACGGTTTCAAGAATTAGCTTTAGAAACATTTGCCTTAGGAACATGCAGAGAAGTCCAAGATAGTGTTTTTTAGACTGGCTGCCACGAGCTGAATCGAATGCAGCCAAGAGCGAGCGTCTAGGACTTACGGTTCAGGAGTTATTCACAGAAACATGGTTCTGAACATGCTGCCAATTGCTCGCCTGGGAAACATGCAGAGAAGTCCAAGATAGTGTTTTTTAGACTGGCTGCCACGAGCTGAATCGAATGCAGCCAAGAGCGAGCGTCTAGGACTTACGGTTCAGGAGTTATTCACAGAAACATGGTTCTGAACATGCTGCCAATTGCTCGCCTGGAAACATGCAGAGAAGTCCAAGATAGTGTTTTTTAGACTGGCTGCCACGAGCTGAATCGAATGCAGCCAAGAGCGAGCGTCTAGGACTTACGGTTCAGGAGTTATTCACAGAAACATGGTTCTTTTACTGCCAGCCGCGAAAGCGAAAATAACCAAGATCGAGCGTCTAGGATTTACTTGTCAATAACTCGCCTGGGAAACATCCAGAGAAGTCAAACACAGTGCTCCTATACTAATTGCCAGGCGCTGAGACGAATGCCGCCAAGATCGAGCGTCTAGGACTTACGGTTCAGGAGTTATTCACAGAAACATGGTTCTGAACATGCTGCCAATTTCTCGCCTGGGAAACATGCAGAGAAGTCCAAGATAGTGTTTTTTAGACTGGCTGCCACGAGCTGAATCGAATGCAGCCAAGAGCGAGCGTCTAGGACTTACGGTTCAGGAGTTATTCACAGAAACATGGTTCTTTTACTGCCAGCCGCGAAAGCGAAAATAACCAAGATCGAGCGTCTAGGATTTACTTGTCAATAACTCGCCTGGGAAACATCCAGAGAAGTCAAACACAGTGCTCCTATACTAATTGCCAGGCGCTGAGACGAATGCCGCCAAGATCGAGCGTCTAGGACTTACGGTTCAGGAGTTATTCACAGAAACATGGTTTTGAACATGCTGCCAATTTCTCGCCTGGGAAACATGCAGAGAAGTCCAAGATAGTGTTTTTTAGACTGGCTGCCACGAGCTGAATCGAATGCAGCCAAGAGCGAGCGTCTAGGACTTACGGTTCAGGAGTTATTCACAGAAACATGGTTCTGAACATGCTGCCAATTGCTCGCCTGGGAAACATGCAGAGAAGTCCAAGATAGTGTTTTTTAGACTGGCTGCCACGAGCTGAATCGAATGCAGCCAAGAGCGAGCGTCTAGGACTTACGGTTCAGGAGTTATTCACAGAAACATGGTTCTGAACATGCTGCCAATTTCTCGCCTGGGAAACATGCAGAGAAGTCCAAGATAGTGTTTTTTAGACTGGCTGCCACGAGCTGAATCGAATGCAGCCAAGAGCGAGCGTCTAGGACTTACGGTTCAGGAGTTATTCACAGAAACATGGTTCTGAACATGCTGCCAATTGCTCGCCTGGGAAACATGCAGAGAAGTCCAAGATAGTGTTTTTTAGACTGGCTGCCACGAGCTGAATCGAATGCAGCCAAGAGCGAGCGTCTAGGACTTACGGTTCAGGAGTTATTCACAGAAACATGGTTCTTTTACTGCCAGCCGCGAAAGCGAAAATAACCAAGATCGAGCGTCTAGGATTTACTTGTCAATAACTCGCCTGGGAAACATCCAGAGAAGTCAAACACAGTGCTCCTATACTAATTGCCAGGCGCTGAGACGAATGCCGCCAAGATCGAGCGTCTAGGACTTACGGTTCAGGAGTTATTCACAGAAACATGGTTCTGAACATGCTGCCAATTTCTCGCCTGGGAAACATGCAGAGAAGTCCAAGATAGTGTTTTTTAGACTGGCTGCCACGAGCTGAATCGAATGCAGCCAAGAGCGAGCGTCTAGGACTTACGGTTCAGGAGTTATTCACAGAAACATGGTTCTGAACATGCTGCCAATTGCTCGTCTGGGAAACATGCAGAGAAGTCCAAGATAGTGTTTTTTAGACTGGCTGCCACGAGCTGAATCGAATGCAGCCAAGAGCGAGCGTCTAGGACTTACGGTTCAGGAGTTATTCACAGAAACATGGTTCTGAACATGCTGCCAATTGCTCGCCTGGGAAACATGCAGAGAAGTCCAAGATAGTGTTTTTTAGACTGGCTGCCACGAGCTGAATCGAATGCAGCCAAGAGCGAGCGTCTAGGACTTACGGTTCAGGAGTTATTCACAGAAACATGGTTCTTTTACTGCCAGCCGCGAAAGCGAAAATAACCAAGATCGAGCGTCTAGGATTTACTTGTCAATAACTCGCCTGGGAAACATCCAGAGAAGTCAAACACAGTGCTCCTATACTAATTGCCAGGCGCTGAGACGAATGCCGCCAAGATCGAGCGTCTAGGACTTACGGTTCAGGAGTTATTCACAGAAACATGGTTCTGAACATGCTGCCAATTTCTCGCCTGGGAAACATGCAGAGAAGTCCAAGATAGTGTTTTTTAGACTGGCTGCCACGAGCTGAATCGAATGCAGCCAAGAGCGAGCGTCTAGGACTTACGGTTCAGGAGTTATTCACAGAAACATGGTTCTTTTACTGCCAGCCGCGAAAGCGAAAATAACCAAGATCGAGCGTCTAGGATTTACTTGTCAATAACTCGCCTGGGAAACATCCAGAGAAGTCAAACACAGTGCTCCTATACTAATTGCCAGGCGCTGAGACGAATGCCGCCAAGATCGAGCGTCTAGGACTTACGGTTCAGGAGTTATTCACAGAAACATGGTTTTGAACATGCTGCCAATTTCTCGCCTGGGAAACATGCAGAGAAGTCCAAGATAGTGTTTTTTAGACTGGCTGCCACGAGCTGAATCGAATGCAGCCAAGAGCGAGCGTCTAGGACTTACGGTTCAGGAGTTATTCACAGAAACATGGTTCTGAACATGCTGCCAATTGCTCGCCTGGGAAACATGCAGAGAAGTCCAAGATAGTGTTTTTTAGACTGGCTGCCACGAGCTGAATCGAATGCAGCCAAGAGCGAGCGTCTAGGACTTACGGTTCAGGAGTTATTCACAGAAACATGGTTCTGAACATGCTGCCAATTTCTCGCCTGGGAAACATGCAGAGAAGTCCAAGATAGTGTTTTTTAGACTGGCTGCCACGAGCTGAATCGAATGCAGCCAAGAGCGAGCGTCTAGGACTTACGGTTCAGGAGTTATTCACAGAAACATGGTTCTGAACATGCTGCCAATTGCTCGCCTGGGAAACATGCAGAGAAGTCCAAGATAGTGTTTTTTAGACTGGCTGCCACGAGCTGAATCGAATGCAGCCAAGAGCGAGCGTCTAGGACTTACGGTTCAGGAGTTATTCACAGAAACATGGTTCTGAACATGCTGACAATTGCTCGCCTGGGAAACATGCAGAGAAGTCCAAGATAGTGTTTTTTAGACTGGCTGCCACGAGCTGAATCGAATGCAGCCAAGAGCGAGCGTCTAGGACTTACGGTTCAGGAGTTATTCACAGAAACATGGTTCTGAAAATGCTGCCAATTGCTCGCCTGGGAAACAAGCAGAGAAGTCCAAGATAGTGTTTTTTAGACTGGCTGCCACGAGCTGAATCGAATGCAGCCAAGAGCGAGCGTCTAGGACTTACGGTTCAGGAGTTATTCACAGAAACATGGTTCTTTTACTGCCAGCCGCGAAAGCGAAAATAACCAAGATCGAGCGTCTAGGATTTACTTGTCAATAACTCGCCTGGGAAACATCCAGAGAAGTCAAACACAGTGCTCCTATACTAATTGCGTGGCGCTGAGACGAATGCCGCCAAGATCGAGCGTCTAGGACTTACGGTTCAAGAATTAGCTTTAGAAACATTTGCCTTAGGAACATGCAGAGAAGTCCAAGATAGTGTTTTTTAGACTGGCTGCCACGAGCTGAATCGAATGCAGCCAAGAGCGAGCGTCTAGGACTTACGGTTCAGGAGTTATTCACAGAAACATGGTTCTGAACATGCTGCCAATTGCTCGCCTGGGAAACATGCAGAGAAGTCCAAGATAGTGTTTTTTAGACTGGCTGCCACGAGCTGAATCGAATGCAGCCAAGAGCGAGCGTCTAGGACTTACGGTTCAGGAGTTATTCACAGAAACATGGTTCTGAACATGCTGCCAATTGCTCGCCTGGGAAACATGCAGAGAAGTCCAAGATAGTGTTTTTTAGACTGGCTGCCACGAGCTGAATCGAATGCAGCCAAGAGCGAGCGTCTAGGACTTACGGTTCAGGAGTTATTCACAGAAACATGGTTCTTTTACTGCCAGCCGCGAAAGCGAAAATAACCAAGATCGAGCGTCTAGGATTTACTTGTCAATAACTCGCCTGGGAAACATCCAGAGAAGTCAAACACAGTGCTCCTATACTAATTGCCAGGCGCTGAGACGAATGCCGCCAAGATCGAGCGTCTAGGACTTACGGTTCAGGAGTTATTCACAGAAACATGGTTCTGAACATGCTGCCAATTTCTCGCCTGGGAAACATGCAGAGAAGTCCAAGATAGTGTTTTTTAGACTGGCTGCCACGAGCTGAATCGAATGCAGCCAAGAGCGAGCGTCTAGGACTTACGGTTCAGGAGTTATTCACAGAAACATGGTTCTTTTACTGCCAGCCGCGAAAGCGAAAATAACCAAGATCGAGCGTCTAGGATTTACTTGTCAATAACTCGCCTGGGAAACATCCAGAGAAGTCAAACACAGTGCTCCTATACTAATTGCCAGGCGCTGAGACGAATGCCGCCAAGATCGAGCGTCTAGGACTTACGGTTCAGGAGTTATTCACAGAAACATGGTTTTGAACATGCTGCCAATTTCTCGCCTGGGAAACATGCAGAGAAGTCCAAGATAGTGTTTTTTAGACTGGCTGCCACGAGCTGAATCGAATGCAGCCAAGAGCGAGCGTCTAGGACTTACGGTTCAGGAGTTATTCACAGAAACATGGTTCTGAACATGCTGCCAATTGCTCGCCTGGGAAACATGCAGAGAAGTCCAAGATAGTGTTTTTTAGACTGGCTGCCACGAGCTGAATCGAATGCAGCCAAGAGCGAGCGTCTAGGACTTACGGTTCAGGAGTTATTCACAGAAACATGGTTCTGAACATGCTGCCAATTTCTCGCCTGGGAAACATGCAGAGAAGTCCAAGATAGTGTTTTTTAGACTGGCTGCCACGAGCTGAATCGAATGCAGCCAAGAGCGAGCGTCTAGGACTTACGGTTCAGGAGTTATTCACAGAAACATGGTTCTGAACATGCTGCCAATTGCTCGCCTGGGAAACATGCAGAGAAGTCCAAGATAGTGTTTTTTAGACTGGCTGCCACGAGCTGAATCGAATGCAGCCAAGAGCGAGCGTCTAGGACTTACGGTTCAGGAGTTATTCACAGAAACATGGTTCTTTTACTGCCAGCCGCGAAAGCGAAAATAACCAAGATCGAGCGTCTAGGATTTACTTGTCAATAACTCGCCTGGGAAACATCCAGAGAAGTCAAACACAGTGCTCCTATACTAATTGCCAGGCGCTGAGACGAATGCCGCCAAGATCGAGCGTCTAGGACTTACGGTTCAGGAGTTATTCACAGAAACATGGTTCTGAACATGCTGCCAATTTCTCGCCTGGGAAACATGCAGAGAAGTCCAAGATAGTGTTTTTTAGACTGGCTGCCACGAGCTGAATCGAATGCAGCCAAGAGCGAGCGTCTAGGACTTACGGTTCAGGAGTTATTCACAGAAACATGGTTCTTTTACTGCCAGCCGCGAAAGCGAAAATAACCAAGATCGAGCGTCTAGGATTTACTTGTCAATAACTCGCCTGGGAAACATCCAGAGAAGTCAAACACAGTGCTCCTATACTAATTGCCAGGCGCTGAGACGAATGCCGCCAAGATCGAGCGTCTAGGACTTACGGTTCAGGAGTTATTCACAGAAACATGGTTTTGAACATGCTGCCAATTTCTCGCCTGGGAAACATGCAGAGAAGTCCAAGATAGTGTTTTTTAGACTGGCTGCCACGAGCTGAATCGAATGCAGCCAAGAGCGAGCGTCTAGGACTTACGGTTCAGGAGTTATTCACAGAAACATGGTTCTGAACATGCTGCCAATTGCTCGCCTGGGAAACATGCAGAGAAGTCCAAGATAGTGTTTTTTAGACTGGCTGCCACGAGCTGAATCGAATGCAGCCAAGAGCGAGCGTCTAGGACTTACGGTTCAGGAGTTATTCACAGAAACATGGTTCTGAACATGCTGCCAATTTCTCGCCTGGGAAACATGCAGAGAAGTCCAAGATAGTGTTTTTTAGACTGGCTGCCACGAGCTGAATCGAATGCAGCCAAGAGCGAGCGTCTAGGACTTACGGTTCAGGAGTTATTCACAGAAACATGGTTCTGAACATGCTGCCAATTGCTCGCCTGGGAAACATGCAGAGAAGTCCAATATAGTGTTTTTTAGACTGGCTGCCACGAGCTGAATCGAATGCAGCCAAGAGCGAGCGTCTAGGACTTACGGTTCAGGAGTTATTCACAGAAACATGGTTCTGAACATGCTGACAATTGCTCGCCTGGGAAACATGCAGAGAAGTCCAAGATAGTGTTTTTTAGACTGGCTGCCACGAGCTGAATCGAATGCAGCCAAGAGCGAGCGTCTAGGACTTACGGTTCAGGAGTTATTCACAGAAACATGGTTCTGAAAATGCTGCCAATTGCTCGCCTGGGAAACAAGCAGAGAAGTCCAAGATAGTGTTTTTTAGACTGGCTGCCACGAGCTGAATCGAATGCAGCCAAGAGCGAGCGTCTAGGACTTACGGTTCAGGAGTTATTCACAGAAACATGGTTCTTTTACTGCCAGCCGCGAAAGCGAATATAACCAAGATCGAGCGTCTAGGATTTACTTGTCAATAACTCGCCTGGGAAACATCCAGAGAAGTCAAACACAGTGCTCCTATACTAATTGCGTGGCGCTGAGACGAATGCCGCCAAGATCGAGCGTCTAGGACTTACGGTTCAAGAATTAGCTTTAGAAACATTTGCCTTAGGAACATGCAGAGAAGTCCAAGATAGTGTTTTTTAGACTGGCTGCCACGAGCTGAATCGAATGCAGCCAAGAGCGAGCGTCTAGGACTTACGGTTCAGGAGTTATTCACAGAAACATGGTTCTGAACATGCTGCCAATTGCTCGCCTGGGAAACATGCAGAGAAGTCCAAGATAGTGTTTTTTAGACTGGCTGCCACGAGCTGAATCGAATGCAGCCAAGAGCGAGCGTCTAGGACTTACGGTTCAGGAGTTATTCACAGAAACATGGTTCTGAACATGCTGCCAATTGCTCGCCTGGGAAACATGCAGAGAAGTCCAAGATAGTGTTTTTTAGACTGGCTGCCACGAGCTGAATCGAATGCAGCCAAGAGCGAGCGTCTAGGACTTACGGTTCAGGAGTTATTCACAGAAACATGGTTCTTTTACTGCCAGCCGCGAAAGCGAAAATAACCAAGATCGAGCGTCTAGGATTTACTTGTCAATAACTCGCCTGGGAAACATCCAGAGAAGTCAAACACAGTGCTCCTATACTAATTGCCTGGCGCTGAGACGAATGCCGCCAAGATCGAGCGTCTAGGACTTACGGTTCAAGAATTAGCTTTAGAAACATTTGCCTTAGGAACATGCAGAGAAGTCCAAGATAGTGTTTTTTAGACTGGCTGCCACGAGCTGAATCGAATGCAGCCAAGAGCGAGCGTCTAGGACTTACGGTTCAGGAGTTATTCACAGAAACATGGTTCTGAACATGCTGCCAATTGCTCGCCTGGGAAACATGCAGAGAAGTCCAAGATAGTGTTTTTTAGACTGGCTGCCACGAGCTGAATCGAATGCAGCCAAGAGCGAGCGTCTAGGACTTACGGTTCAGGAGTTATTCACAGAAACATGGTTCTGAACATGCTGCCAATTGCTCGCCTGGGAAACATGCAGAGAAGTCCAAGATAGTGTTTTTTAGACTGGCTGCCACGAGCTGAATCGAATGCAGCCAAGAGCGAGCGTCTAGGACTTACGGTTCAGGAGTTATTCACAGAAACATGGTTCTGAACATGCTGCCAATTGCTCGCCTGGGAAACATGCAGAGAAGTCCAAGATAGTGTTTTTTAGACTGGCTGCCACGAGCTGAATCGAATGCAGCCAAGAGCGAGCGTCTAGGACTTACGGTTCAGGAGTTATTCACAGAAACATGGTTCTGAACATGCTGCCAATTGCTCGCCTGGGAAACATGCAGAGAAGTCCAAGATAGTGTTTTTTAGACTGGCTGCCACGAGCTGAATCGAATGCAGCCAAGAGCGAGCGTCTAGGACTTACGGTTCAGGAGTTATTCACAGAAACATGGTTCTGAACATGCTGACAATTGCTCGCCTGGGAAACATGCAGAGAAGTCCAAGATAGTGTTTTTTAGACTGGCTGCCACGAGCTGAATCGAATGCAGCCAAGAGCGAGCGTCTAGGACTTACGGTTCAGGAGTTATTCACAGAAACATGGTTCTGAAAATGCTGCCAATTGCTCGCCTGGGAAACAAGCAGAGAAGTCCAAGATAGTGTTTTTTAGACTGGCTGCCACGAGCTGAATCGAATGCAGCCAAGAGCGAGCGTCTAGGACTTACGGTTCAGGAGTTATTCACAGAAACATGGTTCTTTTACTGCCAGCCGCGAAAGCGAAAATAACCAAGATCGAGCGTCTAGGATTTACTTGTCAATAACTCGCCTGGGAAACATCCAGAGAAGTCAAACACAGTGCTCCTATACTAATTGCGTGGCGCTGAGACGAATGCCGCCAAGATCGAGCGTCTAGGACTTACGGTTCAAGAATTAGCTTTAGAAACATTTGCCTTAGGAACATGCAGAGAAGTCCAAGATAGTGTTTTTTAGACTGGCTGCCACGAGCTGAATCGAATGCAGCCAAGAGCGAGCGTCTAGGACTTACGGTTCAGGAGTTATTCACAGAAACATGGTTCTGAACATGCTGCCAATTGCTCGCCTGGGAAACATGCAGAGAAGTCCAAGATAGTGTTTTTTAGACTGGCTGCCACGAGCTGAATCGAATGCAGCCAAGAGCGAGCGTCTAGGACTTACGGTTCAGGAGTTATTCACAGAAACATGGTTCTGAACATGCTGCCAATTGCTCGCCTGGGAAACATGCAGAGAAGTCCAAGATAGTGTTTTTTAGACTGGCTGCCACGAGCTGAATCGAATGCAGCCAAGAGCGAGCGTCTAGGACTTACGGTTCAGGAGTTATTCACAGAAACATGGTTCTGAACATGCTGCCAATTGCTCGTCTGGGAAACATGCAGAGAAGTCCAAGATAGTGTTTTTTAGACTGGCTGCCACGAGCTGAATCGAATGCAGCCAAGAGCGAGCGTCTAGGACTTACGGTTCAGGAGTTATTCACAGAAACATGGTTCTGAACATGCTGCCAATTGCTCGCCTGGGAAACATGCAGAGAAGTCCAAGATAGTGTTTTTTAGACTGGCTGCCACGAGCTGAATCGAATGCAGCCAAGAGCGAGCGTCTAGGACTTACGGTTCAGGAGTTATTCACAGAAACATGGTTCTTTTACTGCCAGCCGCGAAAGCGAAAATAACCAAGATCGAGCGTCTAGGATTTACTTGTCAATAACTCGCCTGGGAAACATCCAGAGAAGTCAAACACAGTGCTCCTATACTAATTGCCAGGCGCTGAGACGAATGCCGCCAAGATCGAGCGTCTAGGACTTACGGTTCAGGAGTTATTCACAGAAACATGGTTCTGAACATGCTGCCAATTTCTCGCCTGGGAAACATGCAGAGAAGTCCAAGATAGTGTTTTTTAGACTGGCTGCCACGAGCTGAATCGAATGCAGCCAAGAGCGAGCGTCTAGGACTTACGGTTCAGGAGTTATTCACAGAAACATGGTTCTTTTACTGCCAGCCGCGAAAGCGAAAATAACCAAGATCGAGCGTCTAGGATTTACTTGTCAATAACTCGCCTGGGAAACATCCAGAGAAGTCAAACACAGTGCTCCTATACTAATTGCCAGGCGCTGAGACGAATGCCGCCAAGATCGAGCGTCTAGGACTTACGGTTCAGGAGTTATTCACAGAAACATGGTTTTGAACATGCTGCCAATTTCTCGCCTGGGAAACATGCAGAGAAGTCCAAGATAGTGTTTTTTAGACTGGCTGCCACGAGCTGAATCGAATGCAGCCAAGAGCGAGCGTCTAGGACTTACGGTTCAGGAGTTATTCACAGAAACATGGTTCTGAACATGCTGCCAATTGCTCGCCTGGGAAACATGCAGAGAAGTCCAAGATAGTGTTTTTTAGACTGGCTGCCACGAGCTGAATCGAATGCAGCCAAGAGCGAGCGTCTAGGACTTACGGTTCAGGAGTTATTCACAGAAACATGGTTCTGAACATGCTGCCAATTTCTCGCCTGGGAAACATGCAGAGAAGTCCAAGATAGTGTTTTTTAGACTGGCTGCCACGAGCTGAATCGAATGCAGCCAAGAGCGAGCGTCTAGGACTTACGGTTCAGGAGTTATTCACAGAAACATGGTTCTGAACATGCTGCCAATTGCTCGCCTGGGAAACATGCAGAGAAGTCCAAGATAGTGTTTTTTAGACTGGCTGCCACGAGCTGAATCGAATGCAGCCAAGAGCGAGCGTCTAGGACTTACGGTTCAGGAGTTATTCACAGAAACATGGTTCTGAACATGCTGACAATTGCTCGCCTGGGAAACATGCAGAGAAGTCCAAGATAGTGTTTTTTAGACTGGCTGCCACGAGCTGAATCGAATGCAGCCAAGAGCGAGCGTCTAGGACTTACGGTTCTGGAGTTATTCACAGAAACATGGTTCTGAAAATGCTGCCAATTGCTCGCCTGGGAAACAAGCAGAGAAGTCCAAGATAGTGTTTTTTAGACTGGCTGCCACGAGCTGAATCGAATGCAGCCAAGAGCGAGCGTCTAGGACTTACGGTTCAGGAGTTATTCACAGAAACATGGTTCTTTTACTGCCAGCCGCGAAAGCGAAAATAACCAAGATCGAGCGTCTAGGATTTACTTGTCAATAACTCGCCTGGGAAACATCCAGAGAAGTCAAACACAGTGCTCCTATACTAATTGCGTGGCGCTGAGACGAATGCCGCCAAGATCGAGCGTCTAGGACTTACGGTTCAAGAATTAGCTTTAGAAACATTTGCCTTAGGAACATGCAGAGAAGTCCAAGATAGTGTTTTTTAGACTGGCTGCCACGAGCTGAATCGAATGCAGCCAAGAGCGAGCGTCTAGGACTTACGGTTCAGGAGTTATTCACAGAAACATGGTTCTGAACATGCTGCCAATTGCTCGCCTGGGAAACATGCAGAGAAGTCCAAGATAGTGTTTTTTAGACTGGCTGCCACGAGCTGAATCGAATGCAGCCAAGAGCGAGCGTCTAGGACTTACGGTTCAGGAGTTATTCACAGAAACATGGTTCTGAACATGCTGCCAATTGCTCGCCTGGGAAACATGCAGAGAAGTCCAAGATAGTGTTTTTTAGACTGGCTGCCACGAGCTGAATCGAATGCAGCCAAGAGCGAGCGTCTAGGACTTACGGTTCAGGAGTTATTCACAGAAACATGGTTCTTTTACTGCCAGCCGCGAAAGCGAAAATAACCAAGATCGAGCGTCTAGGATTTACTTGTCAATAACTCGCCTGGGAAACATCCAGAGAAGTCAAACACAGTGCTCCTATACTAATTGCGTGGCGCTGAGACGAATGCCGCCAAGATCGAGCGTCTAGGACTTACGGTTCAAGAATTAGCTTTAGAAACATTTGCCTTAGGAACATGCAGAGAAGTCCAAGATAGTGTTTTTTAGACTGGCTGCCACGAGCTGAATCGAATGCAGCCAAGAGCGAGCGTCTAGGACTTACGGTTCAGGAGTTATTCACAGAAACATGGTTCTGAACATGCTGCCAATTGCTCGCCTGGGAAACATGCAGAGAAGTCCAAGATAGTGTTTTTTAGACTGGCTGCCACGAGCTGAATCGAATGCAGCCAAGAGCGAGCGTCTAGGACTTACGGTTCAGGAGTTATTCACAGAAACATGGTTCTGAACATGCTGCCAATTGCTCGCCTGGGAAACATGCAGAGAAGTCCAAGATAGTGTTTTTTAGACTGGCTGCCACGAGCTGAATCGAATGCAGCCAAGAGCGAGCGTCTAGGACTTACGGTTCAGGAGTTATTCACAGAAACATGGTTCTGAACATGCTGCCAATTGCTCGCCTGGGAAACAAGCAGAGAAGTCCAAGATAGTGTTTTTTAGACTGGCTGCCACGAGCTGAATCGAATGCAGCCAAGAGCGAGCGTCTAGGACTTACGGTTCAGGAGTTATTCACAGAAACATGGTTCTTTTACTGCCAGCCGCGAAAGCGAAAATAACCAAGATCGAGCGTCTAGGATTTACTTGTCAATAACTCGCCTGGGAAACATCCAGAGAAGTCAAACACAGTGCTCCTATACTAATTGCCTGGCGCTGAGACGAATGCCGCCAAGATCGAGCGTCTAGGACTTACGGTTCAAGAATTAGCTTTAGAAACATTTGCCTTAGGAACATGCAGAGAAGTCCAAGATAGTGTTTTTTAGACTGGCTGCCACGAGCTGAATCGAATGCAGCCAAGAGCGAGCGTCTAGGACTTACGGTTCAGGAGTTATTCACAGAAACATGGTTCTGAACATGCTGCCAATTGCTCGCCTGGGAAACATGCAGAGAAGTCCAAGATAGTGTTTTTTAGACTGGCTGCCACGAGCTGAATCGAATGCAGCCAAGAGCGAGCGTCTAGGACTTACGGTTCAGGAGTTATTCACAGAAACATGGTTCTTTTACTGCCAGCCGCGAAAGCGAAAATAACCAAGATCGAGCGTCTAGGATTTACTTGTCAATAACTCGCCTGGGAAACATCCAGAGAAGTCAAACACAGTGCTCCTATACTAATTGCCTGGCGCTGAGACGAATGCCGCCAAGATCGAGCGTCTAGGACTTACGGTTCAAGAATTAGCTTTAGAAACATTTGCCTTAGGAACATGCAGAGAAGTCCAAGATAGTGTTTTTTAGACTGGCTGCCACGAGCTGAATCGAATGCAGCCAAGAGCGAGCGTCTAGGACTTACGGTTCAGGAGTTATTCACAGAAACATGGTTCTGAACATGCTGCCAATTGCTCGCCTGGGAAACATGCAGAGAAGTCCAAGATAGTGTTTTTTAGACTGGCTGCCACGAGCTGAATCGAATGCAGCCAAGAGCGAGCGTCTAGGACTTACGGTTCAGGAGTTATTCACAGAAACATGGTTCTGAACATGCTGCCAATTGCTCGCCTGGGAAACATGCAGAGAAGTCCAAGATAGTGTTTTTTAGACTGGCTGCCACGAGCTGAATCGAATGCAGCCAAGAGCGAGCGTCTAGGACTTACGGTTCAGGAGTTATTCACAGAAACATGGTTCTGAACATGCTGCCAATTGCTCGCCTGGGAAACATGCAGAGAAGTCCAAGATAGTGTTTTTTAGACTGGCTGCCACGAGCTGAATCGAATGCAGCCAAGAGCGAGCGTCTAGGACTTACGGTTCAGGAGTTATTCACAGAAACATGGTTCTTTTACTGCCAGCCGCGAAAGCGAAAATAACCAAGATCGAGCGTCTAGGATTTACTTGTCAATAACTCGCCTGGGAAACATCCAGAGAAGTCAAACACAGTGCTCCTATACTAATTGCCAGGCGCTGAGACGAATGCCGCCAAGATCGAGCGTCTAGGACTTACGGTTCAGGAGTTATTCACAGAAACATGGTTCTGAACATGCTGCCAATTTCTCGCCTGGGAAACATGCAGAGAAGTCCAAGATAGTGTTTTTTAGACTGGCTGCCACGAGCTGAATCGAATGCAGCCAAGAGCGAGCGTCTAGGACTTACGGTTCAGGAGTTATTCACAGAAACATGGTTCTTTTACTGCCAGCCGCGAAAGCGAAAATAACCAAGATCGAGCGTCTAGGATTTACTTGTCAATAACTCGCCTGGGAAACATCCAGAGAAGTCAAACACAGTGCTCCTATACTAATTGCCAGGCGCTGAGACGAATGCCGCCAAGATCGAGCGTCTAGGACTTACGGTTCAGGAGTTATTCACAGAAACATGGTTCTGAACATGCTGCCAATTTCTCGCCTGGGAAACATGCAGAGAAGTCCAAGATAGTGTTTTTTAGACTGGCTGCCACGAGCTGAATCGAATGCAGCCAAGAGCGAGCGTCTAGGACTTACGGTTCAGGAGTTATTCACAGAAACATGGTTCTGAACATGCTGCCAATTGCTCGTCTGGGAAACATGCAGAGAAGTCCAAGATAGTGTTTTTTAGACTGGCTGCCACGAGCTGAATCGAATGCAGCCAAGAGCGAGCGTCTAGGACTTACGGTTCAGGAGTTATTCACAGAAACATGGTTCTGAACATGCTGCCAATTGCTCGCCTGGGAAACATGCAGAGAAGTCCAAGATAGTGTTTTTTAGACTGGCTGCCACGAGCTGAATCGAATGCAGCCAAGAGCGAGCGTCTAGGACTTACGGTTCAGGAGTTATTCACAGAAACATGGTTCTTTTACTGCCAGCCGCGAAAGCGAAAATAACCAAGATCGAGCGTCTAGGATTTACTTGTCAATAACTCGCCTGGGAAACATCCAGAGAAGTCAAACACAGTGCTCCTATACTAATTGCCAGGCGCTGAGACGAATGCCGCCAAGATCGAGCGTCTAGGACTTACGGTTCAGGAGTTATTCACAGAAACATGGTTCTGAACATGCTGCCAATTTCTCGCCTGGGAAACATGCAGAGAAGTCCAAGATAGTGTTTTTTAGACTGGCTGCCACGAGCTGAATCGAATGCAGCCAAGAGCGAGCGTCTAGGACTTACGGTTCAGGAGTTATTCACAGAAACATGGTTCTTTTACTGCCAGCCGCGAAAGCGAAAATAACCAAGATCGAGCGTCTAGGATTTACTTGTCAATAACTCGCCTGGGAAACATCCAGAGAAGTCAAACACAGTGCTCCTATACTAATTGCCAGGCGCTGAGACGAATGCCGCCAAGATCGAGCGTCTAGGACTTACGGTTCAGGAGTTATTCACAGAAACATGGTTTTGAACATGCTGCCAATTTCTCGCCTGGGAAACATGCAGAGAAGTCCAAGATAGTGTTTTTTAGACTGGCTGCCACGAGCTGAATCGAATGCAGCCAAGAGCGAGCGTCTAGGACTTACGGTTCAGGAGTTATTCACAGAAACATGGTTCTGAACATGCTGCCAATTGCTCGCCTGGGAAACATGCAGAGAAGTCCAAGATAGTGTTTTTTAGACTGGCTGCCACGAGCTGAATCGAATGCAGCCAAGAGCGAGCGTCTAGGACTTACGGTTCAGGAGTTATTCACAGAAACATGGTTCTGAACATGCTGCCAATTTCTCGCCTGGGAAACATGCAGAGAAGTCCAAGATAGTGTTTTTTAGACTGGCTGCCACGAGCTGAATCGAATGCAGCCAAGAGCGAGCGTCTAGGACTTACGGTTCAGGAGTTATTCACAGAAACATGGTTCTGAACATGCTGCCAATTGCTCGCCTGGGAAACATGCAGAGAAGTCCAAGATAGTGTTTTTTAGACTGGCTGCCACGAGCTGAATCGAATGCAGCCAAGAGCGAGCGTCTAGGACTTACGGTTCAGGAGTTATTCACAGAAACATGGTTCTGAACATGCTGACAATTGCTCGCCTGGGAAACATGCAGAGAAGTCCAAGATAGTGTTTTTTAGACTGGCTGCCACGAGCTGAATCGAATGCAGCCAAGAGCGAGCGTCTAGGACTTACGGTTCAGGAGTTATTCACAGAAACATGGTTCTGAAAATGCTGCCAATTGCTCGCCTGGGAAACAAGCAGAGAAGTCCAAGATAGTGTTTTTTAGACTGGCTGCCACGAGCTGAATCGAATGCAGCCAAGAGCGAGCGTCTAGGACTTACGGTTCAGGAGTTATTCACAGAAACATGGTTCTTTTACTGCCAGCCGCGAAAGCGAAAATAACCAAGATCGAGCGTCTAGGATTTACTTGTCAATAACTCGCCTGGGAAACATCCAGAGAAGTCAAACACAGTGCTCCTATACTAATTGCGTGGCGCTGAGACGAATGCCGCCAAGATCGAGCGTCTAGGACTTACGGTTCAAGAATTAGCTTTAGAAACATTTGCCTTAGGAACATGCAGAGAAGTCCAAGATAGTGTTTTTTAGACTGGCTGCCACGAGCTGAATCGAATGCAGCCAAGAGCGAGCGTCTAGGACTTACGGTTCAGGAGTTATTCACAGAAACATGGTTCTGAACATGCTGCCAATTGCTCGCCTGGGAAACATGCAGAGAAGTCCAAGATAGTGTTTTTTAGACTGGCTGCCACGAGCTGAATCGAATGCAGCCAAGAGCGAGCGTCTAGGACTTACGGTTCAGGAGTTATTCACAGAAACATGGTTCTGAACATGCTGCCAATTGCTCGCCTGGGAAACATGCAGAGAAGTCCAAGATAGTGTTTTTTAGACTGGCTGCCACGAGCTGAATCGAATGCAGCCAAGAGCGAGCGTCTAGGACTTACGGTTCAGGAGTTATTCACAGAAACATGGTTCTTTTACTGCCAGCCGCGAAAGCGAAAATAACCAAGATCGAGCGTCTAGGATTTACTTGTCAATAACTCGCCTGGGAAACATCCAGAGAAGTCAAACACAGTGCTCCTATACTAATTGCCAGGCGCTGAGACGAATGCCGCCAAGATCGAGCGTCTAGGACTTACGGTTCAGGAGTTATTCACAGAAACATGGTTCTGAACATGCTGCCAATTTCTCGCCTGGGAAACATGCAGAGAAGTCCAAGATAGTGTTTTTTAGACTGGCTGCCACGAGCTGAATCGAATGCAGCCAAGAGCGAGCGTCTAGGACTTACGGTTCAGGAGTTATTCACAGAAACATGGTTCTTTTACTGCCAGCCGCGAAAGCGAAAATAACCAAGATCGAGCGTCTAGGATTTACTTGTCAATAACTCGCCTGGGAAACATCCAGAGAAGTCAAACACAGTGCTCCTATACTAATTGCCAGGCGCTGAGACGAATGCCGCCAAGATCGAGCGTCTAGGACTTACGGTTCAGGAGTTATTCACAGAAACATGGTTTTGAACATGCTGCCAATTTCTCGCCTGGGAAACATGCAGAGAAGTCCAAGATAGTGTTTTTTAGACTGGCTGCCACGAGCTGAATCGAATGCAGCCAAGAGCGAGCGTCTAGGACTTACGGTTCAGGAGTTATTCACAGAAACATGGTTCTGAACATGCTGCCAATTGCTCGCCTGGGAAACATGCAGAGAAGTCCAAGATGGTGTTTTTTAGACTGGCTGCCACGAGCTGAATCGAATGCAGCCAAGAGCGAGCGTCTAGGACTTACGGTTCAGGAGTTATTCACAGAAACATGGTTCTGAACATGCTGCCAATTTCTCGCCTGGGAAACATGCAGAGAAGTCCAAGATAGTGTTTTTTAGACTGGCTGCCACGAGCTGAATCGAATGCAGCCAAGAGCGAGCGTCTAGGACTTACGGTTCAGGAGTTATTCACAGAAACATGGTTCTTTTACTGCCAGCCGCGAAAGCGAAAATAACCAAGATCGAGCGTCTAGGATTTACTTGTCAATAACTCGCCTGGGAAACATCCAGAGAAGTCAAACACAGTGCTCCTATACTAATTGCCAGGCGCTGAGACGAATGCCGCCAAGATCGAGCGTCTAGGACTTACGGTTCAGGAGTTATTCACAGAAACATGGTTCTGAACATGCTGCCAATTTCTCGCCTGGGAAACATGCAGAGAAGTCCAAGATAGTGTTTTTTAGACTGGCTGCCACGAGCTGAATCGAATGCAGCCAAGAGCGAGCGTCTAGGACTTACGGTTCAGGAGTTATTCACAGAAACATGGTTCTTTTACTGCCAGCCGCGAAAGCGAAAATAACCAAGATCGAGCGTCTAGGATTTACTTGTCAATAACTCGCCTGGGAAACATCCAGAGAAGTCAAACACAGTGCTCCTATACTAATTGCCAGGCGCTGAGACGAATGCCGCCAAGATCGAGCGTCTAGGACTTACGGTTCAGGAGTTATTCACAGAAACATGGTTTTGAACATGCTGCCAATTTCTCGCCTGGGAAACATGCAGAGAAGTCCAAGATAGTGTTTTTTAGACTGGCTGCCACGAGCTGAATCGAATGCAGCCAAGAGCGAGCGTCTAGGACTTACGGTTCAGGAGTTATTCACAGAAACATGGTTCTGAACATGCTGCCAATTGCTCGCCTGGGAAACATGCAGAGAAGTCCAAGATGGTGTTTTTTAGACTGGCTGCCACGAGCTGAATCGAATGCAGCCAAGAGCGAGCGTCTAGGACTTACGGTTCAGGAGTTATTCACAGAAACATGGTTCTGAACATGCTGCCAATTTCTCGCCTGGGAAACATGCAGAGAAGTCCAAGATAGTGTTTTTTAGACTGGCTGCCACGAGCTGAATCGAATGCAGCCAAGAGCGAGCGTCTAGGACTTACGGTTCAGGAGTTATTCACAGAAACATGGTTCTGAACATGCTGCCAATTGCTCGCCTGGGAAACATGCAGAGAAGTCCAAGATAGTGTTTTTTAGACTGGCTGCCACGAGCTGAATCGAATGCAGCCAAGAGCGAGCGTCTAGGACTTACGGTTCAGGAGTTATTCACAGAAACATGGTTCTGAACATGCTGACAATTGCTCGCCTGGGAAACATGCAGAGAAGTCCAAGATAGTGTTTTTTAGACTGGCTGCCACGAGCTGAATCGAATGCAGCCAAGAGCGAGCGTCTAGGACTTACGGTTCAGGAGTTATTCACAGAAACATGGTTCTGAAAATGCTGCCAATTGCTCGCCTGGGAAACAAGCAGAGAAGTCCAAGATAGTGTTTTTTAGACTGGCTGCCACGAGCTGAATCGAATGCAGCCAAGAGCGAGCGTCTAGGACTTACGGTTCAGGAGTTATTCACAGAAACATGGTTCTTTTACTGCCAGCCGCGAAAGCGAAAATAACCAAGATCGAGCGTCTAGGATTTACTTGTCAATAACTCGCCTGGGAAACATCCAGAGAAGTCAAACACAGTGCTCCTATACTAATTGCGTGGCGCTGAGACGAATGCCGCCAAGATCGAGCGTCTAGGACTTACGGTTCAAGAATTAGCTTTAGAAACATTTGCCTTAGGAACATGCAGAGAAGTCCAAGATAGTGTTTTTTAGACTGGCTGCCACGAGCTGAATCGAATGCAGCCAAGAGCGAGCGTCTAGGACTTACGGTTCAGGAGTTATTCACAGAAACATGGTTCTGAACATGCTGCCAATTGCTCGCCTGGGAAACATGCAGAGAAGTCCAAGATAGTGTTTTTTAGACTGGCTGCCACGAGCTGAATCGAATGCAGCCAAGAGCGAGCGTCTAGGACTTACGGTTCAGGAGTTATTCACAGAAACATGGTTCTGAACATGCTGCCAATTGCTCGCCTGGGAAACATGCAGAGAAGTCCAAGATAGTGTTTTTTAGACTGGCTGCCACGAGCTGAATCGAATGCAGCCAAGAGCGAGCGTCTAGGACTTACGGTTCAGGAGTTATTCACAGAAACATGGTTCTGAACATGCTGCCAATTGCTCGCCTGGGAAACATGCAGAGAAGTCCAAGATAGTGTTTTTTAGACTGGCTGCCACGAGCTGAATCGAATGCAGCCAAGAGCGAGCGTCTAGGACTTACGGTTCAGGAGTTATTCACAGAAACATGGTTCTGAACATGCTGCCAATTGCTCGCCTGGGAAACATGCAGAGAAGTCCAAGATAGTGTTTTTTAGACTGGCTGCCACGAGCTGAATCGAATGCAGCCAAGAGCGAGCGTCTAGGACTTACGGTTCAGGAGTTATTCACAGAAACATGGTTCTTTTACTGCCAGCCGCGAAAGCGAAAATAACCAAGATCGAGCGTCTAGGATTTACTTGTCAATAACTCGCCTGGGAAACATCCAGAGAAGTCAAACACAGTGCTCCTATACTAATTGCGTGGCGCTGAGACGAATGCCGCCAAGATCGAGCGTCTAGGACTTACGGTTCAAGAATTAGCTTTAGAAACATTTGCCTTAGGAACATGCAGAGAAGTCCAAGATAGTGTTTTTTAGACTGGCTGCCACGAGCTGAATCGAATGCAGCCAAGAGCGAGCGTCTAGGACTTACGGTTCAGGAGTTATTCACAGAAACATGGTTCTGAACATGCTGCCAATTGCTCGCCTGGGAAACAAGCAGAGAAGTCCAAGATAGTGTTTTTTAGACTGGCTGCCACGAGCTGAATCGAATGCAGCCAAGAGCGAGCGTCTAGGACTTACGGTTCAGGAGTTATTCACAGAAACATGGTTCTGAACATGCTGCCAATTGCTCGTCTGGGAAACATGCAGAGAAGTCCAAGATAGTGTTTTTTAGACTGGCTGCCACGAGCTGAATCGAATGCAGCCAAGAGCGAGCGTCTAGGACTTACGGTTCAGGAGTTATTCACAGAAACATGGTTCTGAACATGCTGCCAATTGCTCGCCTGGGAAACATGCAGAGAAGTCCAAGATAGTGTTTTTTAGACTGGCTGCCACGAGCTGAATCGAATGCAGCCAAGAGCGAGCGTCTAGGACTTACGGTTCAGGAGTTATTCACAGAAACATGGTTCTTTTACTGCCAGCCGCGAAAGCGAAAATAACCAAGATCGAGCGTCTAGGATTTACTTGTCAATAACTCGCCTGGGAAACATCCAGAGAAGTCAAACACAGTGCTCCTATACTAATTGCCAGGCGCTGAGACGAATGCCGCCAAGATCGAGCGTCTAGGACTTACGGTTCAGGAGTTATTCACAGAAACATGGTTCTGAACATGCTGCCAATTTCTCGCCTGGGAAACATGCAGAGAAGTCCAAGATAGTGTTTTTTAGACTGGCTGCCACGAGCTGAATCGAATGCAGCCAAGAGCGAGCGTCTAGGACTTACGGTTCAGGAGTTATTCACAGAAACATGGTTCTGAACATGCTGCCAATTGCTCGTCTGGGAAACATGCAGAGAAGTCCAAGATAGTGTTTTTTAGACTGGCTGCCACGAGCTGAATCGAATGCAGCCAAGAGCGAGCGTCTAGGACTTACGGTTCAGGAGTTATTCACAGAAACATGGTTCTGAACATGCTGCCAATTGCTCGCCTGGGAAACATGCAGAGAAGTCCAAGATAGTGTTTTTTAGACTGGCTGCCACGAGCTGAATCGAATGCAGCCAAGAGCGAGCGTCTAGGACTTACGGTTCAGGAGTTATTCACAGAAACATGGTTCTTTTACTGCCAGCCGCGAAAGCGAAAATAACCAAGATCGAGCGTCTAGGATTTACTTGTCAATAACTCGCCTGGGAAACATCCAGAGAAGTCAAACACAGTGCTCCTATACTAATTGCCAGGCGCTGAGACGAATGCCGCCAAGATCGAGCGTCTAGGACTTACGGTTCAGGAGTTATTCACAGAAACATGGTTCTGAACATGCTGCCAATTTCTCGCCTGGGAAACATGCAGAGAAGTCCAAGATAGTGTTTTTTAGACTGGCTGCCACGAGCTGAATCGAATGCAGCCAAGAGCGAGCGTCTAGGACTTACGGTTCAGGAGTTATTCACAGAAACATGGTTCTTTTACTGCCAGCCGCGAAAGCGAAAATAACCAAGATCGAGCGTCTAGGATTTACTTGTCAATAACTCGCCTGGGAAACATCCAGAGAAGTCAAACACAGTGCTCCTATACTAATTGCCAGGCGCTGAGACGAATGCCGCCAAGATCGAGCGTCTAGGACTTACGGTTCAGGAGTTATTCACAGAAACATGGTTTTGAACATGCTGCCAATTTCTCGCCTGGGAAACATGCAGAGAAGTCCAAGATAGTGTTTTTTAGACTGGCTGCCACGAGCTGAATCGAATGCAGCCAAGAGCGAGCGTCTAGGACTTACGGTTCAGGAGTTATTCACAGAAACATGGTTCTGAACATGCTGCCAATTGCTCGCCTGGGAAACATGCAGAGAAGTCCAAGATAGTGTTTTTTAGACTGGCTGCCACGAGCTGAATCGAATGCAGCCAAGAGCGAGCGTCTAGGACTTACGGTTCAGGAGTTATTCACAGAAACATGGTTCTGAACATGCTGCCAATTTCTCGCCTGGGAAACATGCAGAGAAGTCCAAGATAGTGTTTTTTAGACTGGCTGCCACGAGCTGAATCGAATGCAGCCAAGAGCGAGCGTCTAGGACTTACGGTTCAGGAGTTATTCACAGAAACATGGTTCTGAACATGCTGCCAATTGCTCGCCTGGGAAACATGCAGAGAAGTCCAAGATAGTGTTTTTTAGACTGGCTGCCACGAGCTGAATCGAATGCAGCCAAGAGCGAGCGTCTAGGACTTACGGTTCAGGAGTTATTCACAGAAACATGGTTCTGAACATGCTGACAATTGCTCGCCTGGGAAACATGCAGAGAAGTCCAAGATAGTGTTTTTTAGACTGGCTGCCACGAGCTGAATCGAATGCAGCCAAGAGCGAGCGTCTAGGACTTACGGTTCAGGAGTTATTCACAGAAACATGGTTCTGAAAATGCTGCCAATTGCTCGCCTGGGAAACAAGCAGAGAAGTCCAAGATAGTGTTTTTTAGACTGGCTGCCACGAGCTGAATCGAATGCAGCCAAGAGCGAGCGTCTAGGACTTACGGTTCAGGAGTTATTCACAGAAACATGGTTCTTTTACTGCCAGCCGCGAAAGCGAAAATAACCAAGATCGAGCGTCTAGGATTTACTTGTCAATAACTCGCCTGGGAAACATCCAGAGAAGTCAAACACAGTGCTCCTATACTAATTGCGTGGCGCTGAGACGAATGCCGCCAAGATCGAGCGTCTAGGACTTACGGTTCAAGAATTAGCTTTAGAAACATTTGCCTTAGGAACATGCAGAGAAGTCCAAGATAGTGTTTTTTAGACTGGCTGCCACGAGCTGAATCGAATGCAGCCAAGAGCGAGCGTCTAGGACTTACGGTTCAGGAGTTATTCACAGAAACATGGTTCTGAACATGCTGCCAATTGCTCGCCTGGGAAACATGCAGAGAAGTCCAAGATAGTGTTTTTTAGACTGGCTGCCACGAGCTGAATCGAATGCAGCCAAGAGCGAGCGTCTAGGACTTACGGTTCAGGAGTTATTCACAGAAACATGGTTCTGAACATGCTGCCAATTGCTCGCCTGGGAAACATGCAGAGAAGTCCAAGATAGTGTTTTTTAGACTGGCTGCCACGAGCTGAATCGAATGCAGCCAAGAGCGAGCGTCTAGGACTTACGGTTCAGGAGTTATTCACAGAAACATGGTTCTTTTACTGCCAGCCGCGAAAGCGAAAATAACCAAGATCGAGCGTCTAGGATTTACTTGTCAATAACTCGCCTGGGAAACATCCAGAGAAGTCAAACACAGTGCTCCTATACTAATTGCCAGGCGCTGAGACGAATGCCGCCAAGATCGAGCGTCTAGGACTTACGGTTCAGGAGTTATTCACAGAAACATGGTTCTGAACATGCTGCCAATTTCTCGCCTGGGAAACATGCAGAGAAGTCCAAGATAGTGTTTTTTAGACTGGCTGCCACGAGCTGAATCGAATGCAGCCAAGAGCGAGCGTCTAGGACTTACGGTTCAGGAGTTATTCACAGAAACATGGTTCTTTTACTGCCAGCCGCGAAAGCGAAAATAACCAAGATCGAGCGTCTAGGATTTACTTGTCAATAACTCGCCTGGGAAACATCCAGAGAAGTCAAACACAGTGCTCCTATACTAATTGCCAGGCGCTGAGACGAATGCCGCCAAGATCGAGCGTCTAGGACTTACGGTTCAGGAGTTATTCACAGAAACATGGTTTTGAACATGCTGCCAATTTCTCGCCTGGGAAACATGCAGAGAAGTCCAAGATAGTGTTTTTTAGACTGGCTGCCACGAGCTGAATCGAATGCAGCCAAGAGCGAGCGTCTAGGACTTACGGTTCAGGAGTTATTCACAGAAACATGGTTCTGAACATGCTGCCAATTGCTCGCCTGGGAAACATGCAGAGAAGTCCAAGATAGTGTTTTTTAGACTGGCTGCCACGAGCTGAATCGAATGCAGCCAAGAGCGAGCGTCTAGGACTTACGGTTCAGGAGTTATTCACAGAAACATGGTTCTGAACATGCTGCCAATTTCTCGCCTGGGAAACATGCAGAGAAGTCCAAGATAGTGTTTTTTAGACTGGCTGCCACGAGCTGAATCGAATGCAGCCAAGAGCGAGCGTCTAGGACTTACGCTTCAGGAGTTATTCACAGAAACATGGTTCTGAACATGCTGCCAATTGCTCGCCTGGGAAACATGCAGAGAAGTCCAAGATAGTGTTTTTTAGACTGGCTGCCACGAGCTGAATCGAATGCAGCCAAGAGCGAGCGTCTAGGACTTACGGTTCAGGAGTTATTCACAGAAACATGGTTCTGAACATGCTGACAATTGCTCGCCTGGGAAACATGCAGAGAAGTCCAAGATAGTGTTTTTTAGACTGGCTGCCACGAGCTGAATCGAATGCAGCCAAGAGCGAGCGTCTAGGACTTACGGTTCAGGAGTTATTCACAGAAACATGGTTCTGAAAATGCTGCCAATTGCTCGCCTGGGAAACAAGCAGAGAAGTCCAAGATAGTGTTTTTTAGACTGGCTGCCACGAGCTGAATCGAATGCAGCCAAGAGCGAGCGTCTAGGACTTACGGTTCAGGAGTTATTCACAGAAACATGGTTCTTTTACTGCCAGCCGCGAAAGCGAAAATAACCAAGATCGAGCGTCTAGGATTTACTTGTCAATAACTCGCCTGGGAAACATCCAGAGAAGTCAAACACAGTGCTCCTATACTAATTGCGTGGCGCTGAGACGAATGCCGCCAAGATCGAGCGTCTAGGACTTACGGTTCAAGAATTAGCTTTAGAAACATTTGCCTTAGGAACATGCAGAGAAGTCCAAGATAGTGTTTTTTAGACTGGCTGCCACGAGCTGAATCGAATGCAGCCAAGAGCGAGCGTCTAGGACTTACGGTTCAGGAGTTATTCACAGAAACATGGTTCTGAACATGCTGCCAATTGCTCGCCTGGGAAACATGCAGAGAAGTCCAAGATAGTGTTTTTTAGACTGGCTGCCACGAGCTGAATCGAATGCAGCCAAGAGCGAGCGTCTAGGACTTACGGTTCAGGAGTTATTCACAGAAACATGGTTCTGAACATGCTGCCAATTGCTCGCCTGGGAAACATGCAGAGAAGTCCAAGATAGTGTTTTTTAGACTGGCTGCCACGAGCTGAATCGAATGCAGCCAAGAGCGAGCGTCTAGGACTTACGGTTCAGGAGTTATTCACAGAAACATGGTTCTTTTACTGCCAGCCGCGAAAGCGAAAATAACCAAGATCGAGCGTCTAGGATTTACTTGTCAATAACTCGCCTGGGAAACATCCAGAGAAGTCAAACACAGTGCTCCTATACTAATTGCGTGGCGCTGAGACGAATGCCGCCAAGATCGAGCGTCTAGGACTTACGGTTCAAGAATTAGCTTTAGAAACATTTGCCTTAGGAACATGCAGAGAAGTCCAAGATAGTGTTTTTTAGACTGGCTGCCACGAGCTGAATCGAATGCAGCCAAGAGCGAGCGTCTAGGACTTACGGTTCAGGAGTTATTCACAGAAACATGGTTCTGAACATGCTGCCAATTGCTCGCCTGGGAAACAAGCAGAGAAGTCCAAGATAGTGTTTTTTAGACTGGCTGCCACGAGCTGAATCGAATGCAGCCAAGAGCGAGCGTCTAGGACTTACGGTTCAGGAGTTATTCACAGAAACATGGTTCTGAACATGCTGCCAATTGCTCGTCTGGGAAACATGCAGAGAAGTCCAAGATAGTGTTTTTTAGACTGGCTGCCACGAGCTGAATCGAATGCAGCCAAGAGCGAGCGTCTAGGACTTACGGTTCAGGAGTTATTCACAGAAACATGGTTCTGAACATGCTGCCAATTGCTCGCCTGGGAAACATGCAGAGAAGTCCAAGATAGTGTTTTTTAGACTGGCTGCCACGAGCTGAATCGAATGCAGCCAAGAGCGAGCGTCTAGGACTTACGGTTCAGGAGTTATTCACAGAAACATGGTTCTTTTACTGCCAGCCGCGAAAGCGAAAATAACCAAGATCGAGCGTCTAGGATTTACTTGTCAATAACTCGCCTGGGAAACATCCAGAGAAGTCAAACACAGTGCTCCTATACTAATTGCCAGGCGCTGAGACGAATGCCGCCAAGATCGAGCGTCTAGGACTTACGGTTCAGGAGTTATTCACAGAAACATGGTTCTGAACATGCTGCCAATTTCTCGCCTGGGAAACATGCAGAGAAGTCCAAGATAGTGTTTTTTAGACTGGCTGCCACGAGCTGAATCGAATGCAGCCAAGAGCGAGCGTCTAGGACTTACGGTTCAGGAGTTATTCACAGAAACATGGTTCTTTTACTGCCAGCCGCGAAAGCGAAAATAACCAAGATCGAGCGTCTAGGATTTACTTGTCAATAACTCGCCTGGGAAACATCCAGAGAAGTCAAACACAGTGCTCCTATACTAATTGCCAGGCGCTGAGACGAATGCCGCCAAGATCGAGCGTCTAGGACTTACGGTTCAGGAGTTATTCACAGAAACATGGTTTTGAACATGCTGCCAATTTCTCGCCTGGGAAACATGCAGAGAAGTCCAAGATAGTGTTTTTTAGACTGGCTGCCACGAGCTGAATCGAATGCAGCCAAGAGCGAGCGTCTAGGACTTACGGTTCAGGAGTTATTCACAGAAACATGGTTCTGAACATGCTGCCAATTGCTCGCCTGGGAAACATGCAGAGAAGTCCAAGATAGTGTTTTTTAGACTGGCTGCCACGAGCTGAATCGAATGCAGCCAAGAGCGAGCGTCTAGGACTTACGGTTCAGGAGTTATTCACAGAAACATGGTTCTGAACATGCTGCCAATTTCTCGCCTGGGAAACATGCAGAGAAGTCCAAGATAGTGTTTTTTAGACTGGCTGCCACGAGCTGAATCGAATGCAGCCAAGAGCGAGCGTCTAGGACTTACGGTTCAGGAGTTATTCACAGAAACATGGTTCTGAACATGCTGCCAATTGCTCGCCTGGGAAACATGCAGAGAAGTCCAAGATAGTGTTTTTTAGACTGGCTGCCACGAGCTGAATCGAATGCAGCCAAGAGCGAGCGTCTAGGACTTACGGTTCAGGAGTTATTCACAGAAACATGGTTCTGAACATGCTGACAATTGCTCGCCTGGGAAACATGCAGAGAAGTCCAAGATAGTGTTTTTTAGACTGGCTGCCACGAGCTGAATCGAATGCAGCCAAGAGCGAGCGTCTAGGACTTACGGTTCTGGAGTTATTCACAGAAACATGGTTCTGAAAATGCTGCCAATTGCTCGCCTGGGAAACAAGCAGAGAAGTCCAAGATAGTGTTTTTTAGACTGGCTGCCACGAGCTGAATCGAATGCAGCCAAGAGCGAGCGTCTAGGACTTACGGTTCAGGAGTTATTCACAGAAACATGGTTCTTTTACTGCCAGCCGCGAAAGCGAAAATAACCAAGATCGAGCGTCTAGGATTTACTTGTCAATAACTCGCCTGGGAAACATCCAGAGAAGTCAAACACAGTGCTCCTATACTAATTGCGTGGCGCTGAGACGAATGCCGCCAAGATCGAGCGTCTAGGACTTACGGTTCAAGAATTAGCTTTAGAAACATTTGCCTTAGGAACATGCAGAGAAGTCCAAGATAGTGTTTTTTAGACTGGCTGCCACGAGCTGAATCGAATGCAGCCAAGAGCGAGCGTCTAGGACTTACGGTTCAGGAGTTATTCACAGAAACATGGTTCTGAACATGCTGCCAATTGCTCGCCTGGGAAACATGCAGAGAAGTCCAAGATAGTGTTTTTTAGACTGGCTGCCACGAGCTGAATCGAATGCAGCCAAGAGCGAGCGTCTAGGACTTACGGTTCTGGAGTTATTCACAGAAACATGGTTCTGAAAATGCTGCCAATTGCTCGCCTGGGAAACAAGCAGAGAAGTCCAAGATAGTGTTTTTTAGACTGGCTGCCACGAGCTGAATCGAATGCAGCCAAGAGCGAGCGTCTAGGACTTACGGTTCAGGAGTTATTCACAGAAACATGGTTCTTTTACTGCCAGCCGCGAAAGCGAAAATAACCAAGATCGAGCGTCTAGGATTTACTTGTCAATAACTCGCCTGGGAAACATCCAGAGAAGTCAAACACAGTGCTCCTATACTAATTGCGTGGCGCTGAGACGAATGCCGCCAAGATCGAGCGTCTAGGACTTACGGTTCAAGAATTAGCTTTAGAAACATTTGCCTTAGGAACATGCAGAGAAGTCCAAGATAGTGTTTTTTAGACTGGCTGCCACGAGCTGAATCGAATGCAGCCAAGAGCGAGCGTCTAGGACTTACGGTTCAGGAGTTATTCACAGAAACATGGTTCTGAACATGCTGCCAATTGCTCGCCTGGGAAACATGCAGAGAAGTCCAAGATAGTGTTTTTTAGACTGGCTGCCACGAGCTGAATCGAATGCAGCCAAGAGCGAGCGTCTAGGACTTACGGTTCAGGAGTTATTCACAGAAACATGGTTCTGAACATGCTGCCAATTGCTCGCCTGGGAAACATGCAGAGAAGTCCAAGATAGTGTTTTTTAGACTGGCTGCCACGAGCTGAATCGAATGCAGCCAAGAGCGAGCGTCTAGGACTTACGGTTCAGGAGTTATTCACAGAAACATGGTTCTTTTACTGCCAGCCGCGAAAGCGAAAATAACCAAGATCGAGCGTCTAGGATTTACTTGTCAATAACTCGCCTGGGAAACATCCAGAGAAGTCAAACACAGTGCTCCTATACTAATTGCGTGGCGCTGAGACGAATGCCGCCAAGATCGAGCGTCTAGGACTTACGGTTCAAGAATTAGCTTTAGAAACATTTGCCTTAGGAACATGCAGAGAAGTCCAAGATAGTGTTTTTTAGACTGGCTGCCACGAGCTGAATCGAATGCAGCCAAGAGCGAGCGTCTAGGACTTACGGTTCAGGAGTTATTCACAGAAACATGGTTCTGAACATGCTGCCAATTGCTCGCCTGGGAAACATGCAGAGAAGTCCAAGATAGTGTTTTTTAGACTGGCTGCCACGAGCTGAATCGAATGCAGCCAAGAGCGAGCGTCTAGGACTTACGGTTCAGGAGTTATTCACAGAAACATGGTTCTGAACATGCTGCCAATTGCTCGCCTGGGAAACATGCAGAGAAGTCCAAGATAGTGTTTTTTAGACTGGCTGCCACGAGCTGAATCGAATGCAGCCAAGAGCGAGCGTCTAGGACTTACGGTTCAGGAGTTATTCACAGAAACATGGTTCTGAACATGCTGCCAATTGCTCGCCTGGGAAACAAGCAGAGAAGTCCAAGATAGTGTTTTTTAGACTGGCTGCCACGAGCTGAATCGAATGCAGCCAAGAGCGAGCGTCTAGGACTTACGGTTCAGGAGTTATTCACAGAAACATGGTTCTTTTACTGCCAGCCGCGAAAGCGAAAATAACCAAGATCGAGCGTCTAGGATTTACTTGTCAATAACTCGCCTGGGAAACATCCAGAGAAGTCAAACACAGTGCTCCTATACTAATTGCCTGGCGCTGAGACGAATGCCGCCAAGATCGAGCGTCTAGGACTTACGGTTCAAGAATTAGCTTTAGAAACATTTGCCTTAGGAACATGCAGAGAAGTCCAAGATAGTGTTTTTTAGACTGGCTGCCACGAGCTGAATCGAATGCAGCCAAGAGCGAGCGTCTAGGACTTACGGTTCAGGAGTTATTCACAGAAACATGGTTCTGAACATGCTGCCAATTGCTCGCCTGGGAAACATGCAGAGAAGTCCAAGATAGTGTTTTTTAGACTGGCTGCCACGAGCTGAATCGAATGCAGCCAAGAGCGAGCGTCTAGGACTTACGGTTCAGGAGTTATTCACAGAAACATGGTTCTTTTACTGCCAGCCGCGAAAGCGAAAATAACCAAGATCGAGCGTCTAGGATTTACTTGTCAATAACTCGCCTGGGAAACATCCAGAGAAGTCAAACACAGTGCTCCTATACTAATTGCCTGGCGCTGAGACGAATGCCGCCAAGATCGAGCGTCTAGGACTTACGGTTCAAGAATTAGCTTTAGAAACATTTGCCTTAGGAACATGCAGAGAAGTCCAAGATAGTGTTTTTTAGACTGGCTGCCACGAGCTGAATCGAATGCAGCCAAGAGCGAGCGTCTAGGACTTACGGTTCAGGAGTTATTCACAGAAACATGGTTCTGAACATGCTGCCAATTGCTCGCCTGGGAAACATGCAGAGAAGTCCAAGATAGTGTTTTTTAGACTGGCTGCCACGAGCTGAATCGAATGCAGCCAAGAGCGAGCGTCTAGGACTTACGGTTCAGGAGTTATTCACAGAAACATGGTTCTGAACATGCTGACAATTGCTCGCCTGGGAAACATGCAGAGAAGTCCAAGATAGTGTTTTTTAGACTGGCTGCCACGAGCTGAATCGAATGCAGCCAAGAGCGAGCGTCTAGGACTTACGGTTCAGGAGTTATTCACAGAAACATGGTTCTGAACATGCTGCCAATTTCTCGCCTGGGAAACATGCAGAGAAGTCCAAGATAGTGTTTTTTAGACTGGCTGCCACGAGCTGAATCGAATGCAGCCAAGAGCGAGCGTCTAGGACTTACGGTTCAGGAGTTATTCACAGAAACATGGTTCTGAACATGCTGCCAATTGCTCGCCTGGGAAACATGCAGAGAAGTCCAAGATAGTGTTTTTTAGACTGGCTGCCACGAGCTGAATCGAATGCAGCCAAGAGCGAGCGTCTAGGACTTACGGTTCAGGAGTTATTCACAGAAACATGGTTCTGAACATGCTGACAATTGCTCGCCTGGGAAACATGCAGAGAAGTCCAAGATAGTGTTTTTTAGACTGGCTGCCACGAGCTGAATCGAATGCAGCCAAGAGCGAGCGTCTAGGACTTACGGTTCTGGAGTTATTCACAGAAACATGGTTCTGAAAATGCTGCCAATTGCTCGCCTGGGAAACAAGCAGAGAAGTCCAAGATAGTGTTTTTTAGACTGGCTGCCACGAGCTGAATCGAATGCAGCCAAGAGCGAGCGTCTAGGACTTACGGTTCAGGAGTTATTCACAGAAACATGGTTCTTTTACTGCCAGCCGCGAAAGCGAAAATAACCAAGATCGAGCGTCTAGGATTTACTTGTCAATAACTCGCCTGGGAAACATCCAGAGAAGTCAAACACAGTGCTCCTATACTAATTGCGTGGCGCTGAGACGAATGCCGCCAAGATCGAGCGTCTAGGACTTACGGTTCAAGAATTAGCTTTAGAAACATTTGCCTTAGGAACATGCAGAGAAGTCCAAGATAGTGTTTTTTAGACTGGCTGCCACGAGCTGAATCGAATGCAGCCAAGAGCGAGCGTCTAGGACTTACGGTTCAGGAGTTATTCACAGAAACATGGTTCTGAACATGCTGCCAATTGCTCGCCTGGGAAACATGCAGAGAAGTCCAAGATAGTGTTTTTTAGACTGGCTGCCACGAGCTGAATCGAATGCAGCCAAGAGCGAGCGTCTAGGACTTACGGTTCAGGAGTTATTCACAGAAACATGGTTCTGAACATGCTGCCAATTGCTCGCCTGGGAAACATGCAGAGAAGTCCAAGATAGTGTTTTTTAGACTGGCTGCCACGAGCTGAATCGAATGCAGCCAAGAGCGAGCGTCTAGGACTTACGGTTCAGGAGTTATTCACAGAAACATGGTTCTTTTACTGCCAGCCGCGAAAGCGAAAATAACCAAGATCGAGCGTCTAGGATTTACTTGTCAATAACTCGCCTGGGAAACATCCAGAGAAGTCAAACACAGTGCTCCTATACTAATTGCGTGGCGCTGAGACGAATGCCGCCAAGATCGAGCGTCTAGGACTTACGGTTCAAGAATTAGCTTTAGAAACATTTGCCTTAGGAACATGCAGAGAAGTCCAAGATAGTGTTTTTTAGACTGGCTGCCACGAGCTGAATCGAATGCAGCCAAGAGCGAGCGTCTAGGACTTACGGTTCAGGAGTTATTCACAGAAACATGGTTCTGAACATGCTGCCAATTGCTCGCCTGGGAAACATGCAGAGAAGTCCAAGATAGTGTTTTTTAGACTGGCTGCCACGAGCTGAATCGAATGCAGCCAAGAGCGAGCGTCTAGGACTTACGGTTCAGGAGTTATTCACAGAAACATGGTTCTGAACATGCTGCCAATTGCTCGCCTGGGAAACAAGCAGAGAAGTCCAAGATAGTGTTTTTTAGACTGGCTGCCACGAGCTGAATCGAATGCAGCCAAGAGCGAGCGTCTAGGACTTACGGTTCAGGAGTTATTCACAGAAACATGGTTCTTTTACTGCCAGCCGCGAAAGCGAAAATAACCAAGATCGAGCGTCTAGGATTTACTTGTCAATAACTCGCCTGGGAAACATCCAGAGAAGTCAAACACAGTGCTCCTATACTAATTGCCTGGCGCTGAGACGAATGCCGCCAAGATCGAGCGTCTAGGACTTACGGTTCAAGAATTAGCTTTAGAAACATTTGCCTTAGGAACATGCAGAGAAGTCCAAGATAGTGTTTTTTAGACTGGCTGCCACGAGCTGAATCGAATGCAGCCAAGAGCGAGCGTCTAGGACTTACGGTTCAGGAGTTATTCACAGAAACATGGTTCTGAACATGCTGCCAATTGCTCGCCTGGGAAACATGCAGAGAAGTCCAAGATAGTGTTTTTTAGACTGGCTGCCACGAGCTGAATCGAATGCAGCCAAGAGCGAGCGTCTAGGACTTACGGTTCAGGAGTTATTCACAGAAACATGGTTCTTTTACTGCCAGCCGCGAAAGCGAAAATAACCAAGATCGAGCGTCTAGGATTTACTTGTCAATAACTCGCCTGGGAAACATCCAGAGAAGTCAAACACAGTGCTCCTATACTAATTGCCTGGCGCTGAGACGAATGCCGCCAAGATCGAGCGTCTAGGACTTACGGTTCAAGAATTAGCTTTAGAAACATTTGCCTTAGGAACATGCAGAGAAGTCCAAGATAGTGTTTTTTAGACTGGCTGCCACGAGCTGAATCGAATGCAGCCAAGAGCGAGCGTCTAGGACTTACGGTTCAGGAGTTATTCACAGAAACATGGTTCTGAACATGCTGCCAATTGCTCGCCTGGGAAACATGCAGAGAAGTCCAAGATAGTGTTTTTTAGACTGGCTGCCACGAGCTGAATCGAATGCAGCCAAGAGCGAGCGTCTAGGACTTACGGTTCAGGAGTTATTCACAGAAACATGGTTCTGAACATGCTGCCAATTGCTCGCCTGGGAAACATGCAGAGAAGTCCAAGATAGTGTTTTTTAGACTGGCTGCCACGAGCTGAATCGAATGCAGCCAAGAGCGAGCGTCTAGGACTTACGGTTCAGGAGTTATTCACAGAAACATGGTTCTGAACATGCTGCCAATTGCTCGCCTGGGAAACATGCAGAGAAGTCCAAGATAGTGTTTTTTAGACTGGCTGCCACGAGCTGAATCGAATGCAGCCAAGAGCGAGCGTCTAGGACTTACGGTTCAGGAGTTATTCACAGAAACATGGTTCTTTTACTGCCAGCCGCGAAAGCGAAAATAACCAAGATCGAGCGTCTAGGATTTACTTGTCAATAACTCGCCTGGGAAACATCCAGAGAAGTCAAACACAGTGCTCCTATACTAATTGCCAGGCGCTGAGACGAATGCCGCCAAGATCGAGCGTCTAGGACTTACGGTTCAGGAGTTATTCACAGAAACATGGTTCTGAACATGCTGCCAATTTCTCGCCTGGGAAACATGCAGAGAAGTCCAAGATAGTGTTTTTTAGACTGGCTGCCACGAGCTGAATCGAATGCAGCCAAGAGCGAGCGTCTAGGACTTACGGTTCAGGAGTTATTCACAGAAACATGGTTCTTTTACTGCCAGCCGCGAAAGCGAAAATAACCAAGATCGAGCGTCTAGGATTTACTTGTCAATAACTCGCCTGGGAAACATCCAGAGAAGTCAAACACAGTGCTCCTATACTAATTGCCAGGCGCTGAGACGAATGCCGCCAAGATCGAGCGTCTAGGACTTACGGTTCAGGAGTTATTCACAGAAACATGGTTCTGAACATGCTGCCAATTTCTCGCCTGGGAAACATGCAGAGAAGTCCAAGATAGTGTTTTTTAGACTGGCTGCCACGAGCTGAATCGAATGCAGCCAAGAGCGAGCGTCTAGGACTTACGGTTCAGGAGTTATTCACAGAAACATGGTTCTGAACATGCTGCCAATTGCTCGTCTGGGAAACATGCAGAGAAGTCCAAGATAGTGTTTTTTAGACTGGCTGCCACGAGCTGAATCGAATGCAGCCAAGAGCGAGCGTCTAGGACTTACGGTTCAGGAGTTATTCACAGAAACATGGTTCTGAACATGCTGCCAATTGCTCGCCTGGGAAACATGCAGAGAAGTCCAAGATAGTGTTTTTTAGACTGGCTGCCACGAGCTGAATCGAATGCAGCCAAGAGCGAGCGTCTAGGACTTACGGTTCAGGAGTTATTCACAGAAACATGGTTCTTTTACTGCCAGCCGCGAAAGCGAAAATAACCAAGATCGAGCGTCTAGGATTTACTTGTCAATAACTCGCCTGGGAAACATCCAGAGAAGTCAAACACAGTGCTCCTATACTAATTGCCAGGCGCTGAGACGAATGCCGCCAAGATCGAGCGTCTAGGACTTACGGTTCAGGAGTTATTCACAGAAACATGGTTCTGAACATGCTGCCAATTTCTCGCCTGGGAAACATGCAGAGAAGTCCAAGATAGTGTTTTTTAGACTGGCTGCCACGAGCTGAATCGAATGCAGCCAAGAGCGAGCGTCTAGGACTTACGGTTCAGGAGTTATTCACAGAAACATGGTTCTTTTACTGCCAGCCGCGAAAGCGAAAATAACCAAGATCGAGCGTCTAGGATTTACTTGTCAATAACTCGCCTGGGAAACATCCAGAGAAGTCAAACACAGTGCTCCTATACTAATTGCCAGGCGCTGAGACGAATGCCGCCAAGATCGAGCGTCTAGGACTTACGGTTCAGGAGTTATTCACAGAAACATGGTTTTGAACATGCTGCCAATTTCTCGCCTGGGAAACATGCAGAGAAGTCCAAGATAGTGTTTTTTAGACTGGCTGCCACGAGCTGAATCGAATGCAGCCAAGAGCGAGCGTCTAGGACTTACGGTTCAGGAGTTATTCACAGAAACATGGTTCTGAACATGCTGCCAATTGCTCGCCTGGGAAACATGCAGAGAAGTCCAAGATAGTGTTTTTTAGACTGGCTGCCACGAGCTGAATCGAATGCAGCCAAGAGCGAGCGTCTAGGACTTACGGTTCAGGAGTTATTCACAGAAACATGGTTCTGAACATGCTGCCAATTTCTCGCCTGGGAAACATGCAGAGAAGTCCAAGATAGTGTTTTTTAGACTGGCTGCCACGAGCTGAATCGAATGCAGCCAAGAGCGAGCGTCTAGGACTTACGGTTCAGGAGTTATTCACAGAAACATGGTTCTGAACATGCTGCCAATTGCTCGCCTGGGAAACATGCAGAGAAGTCCAAGATAGTGTTTTTTAGACTGGCTGCCACGAGCTGAATCGAATGCAGCCAAGAGCGAGCGTCTAGGACTTACGGTTCAGGAGTTATTCACAGAAACATGGTTCTGAACATGCTGACAATTGCTCGCCTGGGAAACATGCAGAGAAGTCCAAGATAGTGTTTTTTAGACTGGCTGCCACGAGCTGAATCGAATGCAGCCAAGAGCGAGCGTCTAGGACTTACGGTTCAGGAGTTATTCACAGAAACATGGTTCTGAAAATGCTGCCAATTGCTCGCCTGGGAAACAAGCAGAGAAGTCCAAGATAGTGTTTTTTAGACTGGCTGCCACGAGCTGAATCGAATGCAGCCAAGAGCGAGCGTCTAGGACTTACGGTTCAGGAGTTATTCACAGAAACATGGTTCTTTTACTGCCAGCCGCGAAAGCGAAAATAACCAAGATCGAGCGTCTAGGATTTACTTGTCAATAACTCGCCTGGGAAACATCCAGAGAAGTCAAACACAGTGCTCCTATACTAATTGCGTGGCGCTGAGACGAATGCCGCCAAGATCGAGCGTCTAGGACTTACGGTTCAAGAATTAGCTTTAGAAACATTTGCCTTAGGAACATGCAGAGAAGTCCAAGATAGTGTTTTTTAGACTGGCTGCCACGAGCTGAATCGAATGCAGCCAAGAGCGAGCGTCTAGGACTTACGGTTCAGGAGTTATTCACAGAAACATGGTTCTGAACATGCTGCCAATTGCTCGCCTGGGAAACATGCAGAGAAGTCCAAGATAGTGTTTTTTAGACTGGCTGCCACGAGCTGAATCGAATGCAGCCAAGAGCGAGCGTCTAGGACTTACGGTTCAGGAGTTATTCACAGAAACATGGTTCTGAACATGCTGCCAATTGCTCGCCTGGGAAACATGCAGAGAAGTCCAAGATAGTGTTTTTTAGACTGGCTGCCACGAGCTGAATCGAATGCAGCCAAGAGCGAGCGTCTAGGACTTACGGTTCAGGAGTTATTCACAGAAACATGGTTCTTTTACTGCCAGCCGCGAAAGCGAAAATAACCAAGATCGAGCGTCTAGGATTTACTTGTCAATAACTCGCCTGGGAAACATCCAGAGAAGTCAAACACAGTGCTCCTATACTAATTGCCAGGCGCTGAGACGAATGCCGCCAAGATCGAGCGTCTAGGACTTACGGTTCAGGAGTTATTCACAGAAACATGGTTCTGAACATGCTGCCAATTTCTCGCCTGGGAAACATGCAGAGAAGTCCAAGATAGTGTTTTTTAGACTGGCTGCCACGAGCTGAATCGAATGCAGCCAAGAGCGAGCGTCTAGGACTTACGGTTCAGGAGTTATTCACAGAAACATGGTTCTTTTACTGCCAGCCGCGAAAGCGAAAATAACCAAGATCGAGCGTCTAGGATTTACTTGTCAATAACTCGCCTGGGAAACATCCAGAGAAGTCAAACACAGTGCTCCTATACTAATTGCCAGGCGCTGAGACGAATGCCGCCAAGATCGAGCGTCTAGGACTTACGGTTCAGGAGTTATTCACAGAAACATGGTTTTGAACATGCTGCCAATTTCTCGCCTGGGAAACATGCAGAGAAGTCCAAGATAGTGTTTTTTAGACTGGCTGCCACGAGCTGAATCGAATGCAGCCAAGAGCGAGCGTCTAGGACTTACGGTTCAGGAGTTATTCACAGAAACATGGTTCTGAACATGCTGCCAATTGCTCGCCTGGGAAACATGCAGAGAAGTCCAAGATAGTGTTTTTTAGACTGGCTGCCACGAGCTGAATCGAATGCAGCCAAGAGCGAGCGTCTAGGACTTACGGTTCAGGAGTTATTCACAGAAACATGGTTCTGAACATGCTGCCAATTTCTCGCCTGGGAAACATGCAGAGAAGTCCAAGATAGTGTTTTTTAGACTGGCTGCCACGAGCTGAATCGAATGCAGCCAAGAGCGAGCGTCTAGGACTTACGGTTCAGGAGTTATTCACAGAAACATGGTTCTGAACATGCTGCCAATTGCTCGCCTGGGAAACATGCAGAGAAGTCCAAGATAGTGTTTTTTAGACTGGCTGCCACGAGCTGAATCGAATGCAGCCAAGAGCGAGCGTCTAGGACTTACGGTTCAGGAGTTATTCACAGAAACATGGTTCTGAACATGCTGACAATTTCTCGCCTGGGAAACATGCAGAGAAGTCCAAGATAGTGTTTTTTAGACTGGCTGCCACGAGCTGAATCGAATGCAGCCAAGAGCGAGCGTCTAGGACTTACGGTTCAGGAGTTATTCACAGAAACATGGTTCTGAACATGCTGCCAATTGCTCGCCTGGGAAACATGCAGAGAAGTCCAAGATAGTGTTTTTTAGACTGGCTGCCACGAGCTGAATCGAATGCAGCCAAGAGCGAGCGTCTAGGACTTACGGTTCAGGAGTTATTCACAGAAACATGGTTCTGAACATGCTGACAATTGCTCGCCTGGGAAACATGCAGAGAAGTCCAAGATAGTGTTTTTTAGACTGGCTGCCACGAGCTGAATCGAATGCAGCCAAGAGCGAGCGTCTAGGACTTACGGTTCAGGAGTTATTCACAGAAACATGGTTCTGAAAATGCTGCCAATTGCTCGCCTGGGAAACAAGCAGAGAAGTCCAAGATAGTGTTTTTTAGACTGGCTGCCACGAGCTGAATCGAATGCAGCCAAGAGCGAGCGTCTAGGACTTACGGTTCAGGAGTTATTCACAGAAACATGGTTCTTT
This sequence comes from Rhinoderma darwinii, assembly GCF_050947455.1. Taxonomy (NCBI): domain Eukaryota; kingdom Metazoa; phylum Chordata; class Amphibia; order Anura; family Rhinodermatidae; genus Rhinoderma; species Rhinoderma darwinii. The sequence continues at coordinate 56,113 of NW_027463585.1, forward strand.
TACTGCCAGCCGCGAAAGCGAAAATAACCAAGATCGAGCGTCTAGGATTTACTTGTCAATAACTCGCCTGGGAAACATCCAGAGAAGTCAAACACAGTGCTCCTATACTAATTGCGTGGCGCTGAGACGAATGCCGCCAAGATCGAGCGTCTAGGACTTACGGTTCAAGAATTAGCTTTAGAAACATTTGCCTTAGGAACATGCAGAGAAGTCCAAGATAGTGTTTTTTAGACTGGCTGCCACGAGCTGAATCGAATGCAGCCAAGAGCGAGCGTCTAGGACTTACGGTTCAGGAGTTATTCACAGAAACATGGTTCTGAACATGCTGCCAATTGCTCGCCTGGGAAACATGCAGAGAAGTCCAAGATAGTGTTTTTTAGACTGGCTGCCACGAGCTGAATCGAATGCAGCCAAGAGCGAGCGTCTAGGACTTACGGTTCAGGAGTTATTCACAGAAACATGGTTCTTTTACTGCCAGCCGCGAAAGCGAAAATAACCAAGATCGAGCGTCTAGGATTTACTTGTCAATAACTCGCCTGGGAAACATCCAGAGAAGTCAAACACAGTGCTCCTATACTAATTGCCAGGCGCTGAGACGAATGCCGCCAAGATCGAGCGTCTAGGACTTACGGTTCAGGAGTTATTCACAGAAACATGGTTTTGAACATGCTGCCAATTTCTCGCCTGGGAAACATGCAGAGAAGTCCAAGATAGTGTTTTTTAGACTGGCTGCCACGAGCTGAATCGAATGCAGCCAAGAGCGAGCGTCTAGGACTTACGGTTCAGGAGTTATTCACAGAAACATGGTTCTGAACATGCTGCCAATTGCTCGCCTGGGAAACATGCAGAGAAGTCCAAGATAGTGTTTTTTAGACTGGCTGCCACGAGCTGAATCGAATGCAGCCAAGAGCGAGCGTCTAGGACTTACGGTTCAGGAGTTATTCACAGAAACATGGTTCTGAACATGCTGCCAATTTCTCGCCTGGGAAACATGCAGAGAAGTCCAAGATAGTGTTTTTTAGACTGGCTGCCACGAGCTGAATCGAATGCAGCCAAGAGCGAGCGTCTAGGACTTACGGTTCAGGAGTTATTCACAGAAACATGGTTCTGAACATGCTGCCAATTGCTCGCCTGGGAAACATGCAGAGAAGTCCAAGATAGTGTTTTTTAGACTGGCTGCCACGAGCTGAATCGAATGCAGCCAAGAGCGAGCGTCTAGGACTTACGGTTCAGGAGTTATTCACAGAAACATGGTTCTGAACATGCTGACAATTGCTCGCCTGGGAAACATGCAGAGAAGTCCAAGATAGTGTTTTTTAGACTGGCTGCCACGAGCTGAATCGAATGCAGCCAAGAGCGAGCGTCTAGGACTTACGGTTCAGGAGTTATTCACAGAAACATGGTTCTGAAAATGCTGCCAATTGCTCGCCTGGGAAACAAGCAGAGAAGTCCAAGATAGTGTTTTTTAGACTGGCTGCCACGAGCTGAATCGAATGCAGCCAAGAGCGAGCGTCTAGGACTTACGGTTCAGGAGTTATTCACAGAAACATGGTTCTTTTACTGCCAGCCGCGAAAGCGAAAATAACCAAGATCGAGCGTCTAGGATTTACTTGTCAATAACTCGCCTGGGAAACATCCAGAGAAGTCAAACACAGTGCTCCTATACTAATTGCGTGGCGCTGAGACGAATGCCGCCAAGATCGAGCGTCTAGGACTTACGGTTCAAGAATTAGCTTTAGAAACATTTGCCTTAGGAACATGCAGAGAAGTCCAAGATAGTGTTTTTTAGACTGGCTGCCACGAGCTGAATCGAATGCAGCCAAGAGCGAGCGTCTAGGACTTACGGTTCAGGAGTTATTCACAGAAACATGGTTCTGAACATGCTGCCAATTGCTCGCCTGGGAAACATGCAGAGAAGTCCAAGATAGTGTTTTTTAGACTGGCTGCCACGAGCTGAATCGAATGCAGCCAAGAGCGAGCGTCTAGGACTTACGGTTCAGGAGTTATTCACAGAAACATGGTTCTGAACATGCTGCCAATTGCTCGCCTGGGAAACATGCAGAGAAGTCCAAGATAGTGTTTTTTAGACTGGCTGCCACGAGCTGAATCGAATGCAGCCAAGAGCGAGCGTCTAGGACTTACGGTTCAGGAGTTATTCACAGAAACATGGTTCTTTTACTGCCAGCCGCGAAAGCGAAAATAACCAAGATCGAGCGTCTAGGATTTACTTGTCAATAACTCGCCTGGGAAACATCCAGAGAAGTCAAACACAGTGCTCCTATACTAATTGCCAGGCGCTGAGACGAATGCCGCCAAGATCGAGCGTCTAGGACTTACGGTTCAGGAGTTATTCACAGAAACATGGTTCTGAACATGCTGCCAATTTCTCGCCTGGGAAACATGCAGAGAAGTCCAAGATAGTGTTTTTTAGACTGGCTGCCACGAGCTGAATCGAATGCAGCCAAGAGCGAGCGTCTAGGACTTACGGTTCAGGAGTTATTCACAGAAACATGGTTCTTTTACTGCCAGCCGCGAAAGCGAAAATAACCAAGATCGAGCGTCTAGGATTTACTTGTCAATAACTCGCCTGGGAAACATCCAGAGAAGTCAAACACAGTGCTCCTATACTAATTGCCAGGCGCTGAGACGAATGCCGCCAAGATCGAGCGTCTAGGACTTACGGTTCAGGAGTTATTCACAGAAACATGGTTTTGAACATGCTGCCAATTTCTCGCCTGGGAAACATGCAGAGAAGTCCAAGATAGTGTTTTTTAGACTGGCTGCCACGAGCTGAATCGAATGCAGCCAAGAGCGAGCGTCTAGGACTTACGGTTCAGGAGTTATTCACAGAAACATGGTTCTGAACATGCTGCCAATTGCTCGCCTGGGAAACATGCAGAGAAGTCCAAGATAGTGTTTTTTAGACTGGCTGCCACGAGCTGAATCGAATGCAGCCAAGAGCGAGCGTCTAGGACTTACGGTTCAGGAGTTATTCACAGAAACATGGTTCTGAACATGCTGCCAATTTCTCGCCTGGGAAACATGCAGAGAAGTCCAAGATAGTGTTTTTTAGACTGGCTGCCACGAGCTGAATCGAATGCAGCCAAGAGCGAGCGTCTAGGACTTACGGTTCAGGAGTTATTCACAGAAACATGGTTCTGAACATGCTGCCAATTGCTCGCCTGGGAAACATGCAGAGAAGTCCAAGATAGTGTTTTTTAGACTGGCTGCCACGAGCTGAATCGAATGCAGCCAAGAGCGAGCGTCTAGGACTTACGGTTCAGGAGTTATTCACAGAAACATGGTTCTGAACATGCTGACAATTGCTCGCCTGGGAAACATGCAGAGAAGTCCAAGATAGTGTTTTTTAGACTGGCTGCCACGAGCTGAATCGAATGCAGCCAAGAGCGAGCGTCTAGGACTTACGGTTCAGGAGTTATTCACAGAAACATGGTTCTGAAAATGCTGCCAATTGCTCGCCTGGGAAACAAGCAGAGAAGTCCAAGATAGTGTTTTTTAGACTGGCTGCCACGAGCTGAATCGAATGCAGCCAAGAGCGAGCGTCTAGGACTTACGGTTCAGGAGTTATTCACAGAAACATGGTTCTTTTACTGCCAGCCGCGAAAGCGAAAATAACCAAGATCGAGCGTCTAGGATTTACTTGTCAATAACTCGCCTGGGAAACATCCAGAGAAGTCAAACACAGTGCTCCTATACTAATTGCGTGGCGCTGAGACGAATGCCGCCAAGATCGAGCGTCTAGGACTTACGGTTCAAGAATTAGCTTTAGAAACATTTGCCTTAGGAACATGCAGAGAAGTCCAAGATAGTGTTTTTTAGACTGGCTGCCACGAGCTGAATCGAATGCAGCCAAGAGCGAGCGTCTAGGACTTACGGTTCAGGAGTTATTCACAGAAACATGGTTCTGAACATGCTGCCAATTGCTCGCCTGGGAAACATGCAGAGAAGTCCAAGATAGTGTTTTTTAGACTGGCTGCCACGAGCTGAATCGAATGCAGCCAAGAGCGAGCGTCTAGGACTTACGGTTCAGGAGTTATTCACAGAAACATGGTTCTGAACATGCTGCCAATTGCTCGCCTGGGAAACATGCAGAGAAGTCCAAGATAGTGTTTTTTAGACTGGCTGCCACGAGCTGAATCGAATGCAGCCAAGAGCGAGCGTCTAGGACTTACGGTTCAGGAGTTATTCACAGAAACATGGTTCTTTTACTGCCAGCCGCGAAAGCGAAAATAACCAAGATCGAGCGTCTAGGATTTACTTGTCAATAACTCGCCTGGGAAACATCCAGAGAAGTCAAACACAGTGCTCCTATACTAATTGCGTGGCGCTGAGACGAATGCCGCCAAGATCGAGCGTCTAGGACTTACGGTTCAAGAATTAGCTTTAGAAACCATTTGCCTTAGGAACATGCAGAGAAGTCCAAGATAGTGTTTTTTAGACTGGCTGCCACGAGCTGAATCGAATGCAGCCAAGAGGCGAGCGTCTAGGACTTACGGTTCAGGAGTTATTCACAGAAACATGGTTCTGAACATGCTGCCAATTGCTCGCCTGGGAAACAAGCAGAGAAGTCCAAGATAGTGTTTTTTAGACTGGCTGCCACGAGCTGAATCGAATGCAGCCAAGAGCGAGCGTCTAGGACTTACGGTTCAGGAGTTATTCACAGAAACATGGTTCTGAACATGCTGCCAATTGCTCGTCTGGGAAACATGCAGAGGTCCAAGATAGTGTTTTTTAGACTGGCTGCCACGAGCTGAATCGAATGCAGCCAAGAGCGAGCGTCTAGGACTTACGGTTCAGGAGTTATTCACAGAAACATGGTTCTGAACATGCTGCCAATTGCTCGCCTGGGAAACATGCAGAGAAGTCCAAGATAGTGTTTTTTAGACTGGCTGCCACGAGCTGAATCGAATGCAGCCAAGAGCGAGCGTCTAGGACTTACGGTTCAGGAGTTATTCACAGAAACATGGTTCTTTTACTGCCAGCCGCGAAAGCGAAAATAACCAAGATCGAGCGTCTAGGATTTACTTGTCAATAACTCGCCTGGGAAACATCCAGAGAAGTCAAACACAGTGCTCCTATACTAATTGCCAGGCGCTGAGACGAATGCCGCCAAGATCGAGCGTCTAGGACTTACGGTTCAGGAGTTATTCACAGAAACATGGTTCTGAACATGCTGCCAATTTCTCGCCTGGGAAACATGCAGAGAAGTCCAAGATAGTGTTTTTTAGACTGGCTGCCACGAGCTGAATCGAATGCAGCCAAGAGCGAGCGTCTAGGACTTACGGTTCAGGAGTTATTCACAGAAACATGGTTCTTTTACTGCCAGCCGCGAAAGCGAAAATAACCAAGATCGAGCGTCTAGGATTTACTTGTCAATAACTCGCCTGGGAAACATCCAGAGAAGTCAAACACAGTGCTCCTATACTAATTGCCAGGCGCTGAGACGAATGCCGCCAAGATCGAGCGTCTAGGACTTACGGTTCAGGAGTTATTCACAGAAACATGGTTTTGAACATGCTGCCAATTTCTCGCCTGGGAAACATGCAGAGAAGTCCAAGATAGTGTTTTTTAGACTGGCTGCCACGAGCTGAATCGAATGCAGCCAAGAGCGAGCGTCTAGGACTTACGGTTCAGGAGTTATTCACAGAAACATGGTTCTGAACATGCTGCCAATTGCTCGCCTGGGAAACATGCAGAGAAGTCCAAGATAGTGTTTTTTAGACTGGCTGCCACGAGCTGAATCGAATGCAGCCAAGAGCGAGCGTCTAGGACTTACGGTTCAGGAGTTATTCACAGAAACATGGTTCTGAACATGCTGCCAATTTCTCGCCTGGGAAACATGCAGAGAAGTCCAAGATAGTGTTTTTTAGACTGGCTGCCACGAGCTGAATCGAATGCAGCCAAGAGCGAGCGTCTAGGACTTACGGTTCAGGAGTTATTCACAGAAACATGGTTCTGAACATGCTGCCAATTGCTCGCCTGGGAAACATGCAGAGAAGTCCAAGATAGTGTTTTTTAGACTGGCTGCCACGAGCTGAATCGAATGCAGCCAAGAGCGAGCGTCTAGGACTTACGGTTCAGGAGTTATTCACAGAAACATGGTTCTGAACATGCTGACAATTGCTCGCCTGGGAAACATGCAGAGAAGTCCAAGATAGTGTTTTTTAGACTGGCTGCCACGAGCTGAATCGAATGCAGCCAAGAGCGAGCGTCTAGGACTTACGGTTCTGGAGTTATTCACAGAAACATGGTTCTGAAAATGCTGCCAATTGCTCGCCTGGGAAACAAGCAGAGAAGTCCAAGATAGTGTTTTTTAGACTGGCTGCCACGAGCTGAATCGAATGCAGCCAAGAGCGAGCGTCTAGGACTTACGGTTCAGGAGTTATTCACAGAAACATGGTTCTTTTACTGCCAGCCGCGAAAGCGAAAATAACCAAGATCGAGCGTCTAGGATTTACTTGTCAATAACTCGCCTGGGAAACATCCAGAGAAGTCAAACACAGTGCTCCTATACTAATTGCGTGGCGCTGAGACGAATGCCGCCAAGATCGAGCGTCTAGGACTTACGGTTCAAGAATTAGCTTTAGAAACATTTGCCTTAGGAACATGCAGAGAAGTCCAAGATAGTGTTTTTTAGACTGGCTGCCACGAGCTGAATCGAATGCAGCCAAGAGCGAGCGTCTAGGACTTACGGTTCAGGAGTTATTCACAGAAACATGGTTCTGAACATGCTGCCAATTGCTCGCCTGGGAAACATGCAGAGAAGTCCAAGATAGTGTTTTTTAGACTGGCTGCCACGAGCTGAATCGAATGCAGCCAAGAGCGAGCGTCTAGGACTTACGGTTCTGGAGTTATTCACAGAAACATGGTTCTGAAAATGCTGCCAATTGCTCGCCTGGGAAACAAGCAGAGAAGTCCAAGATAGTGTTTTTTAGACTGGCTGCCACGAGCTGAATCGAATGCAGCCAAGAGCGAGCGTCTAGGACTTACGGTTCAGGAGTTATTCACAGAAACATGGTTCTTTTACTGCCAGCCGCGAAAGCGAAAATAACCAAGATCGAGCGTCTAGGATTTACTTGTCAATAACTCGCCTGGGAAACATCCAGAGAAGTCAAACACAGTGCTCCTATACTAATTGCGTGGCGCTGAGACGAATGCCGCCAAGATCGAGCGTCTAGGACTTACGGTTCAAGAATTAGCTTTAGAAACATTTGCCTTAGGAACATGCAGAGAAGTCCAAGATAGTGTTTTTTAGACTGGCTGCCACGAGCTGAATCGAATGCAGCCAAGAGCGAGCGTCTAGGACTTACGGTTCAGGAGTTATTCACAGAAACATGGTTCTGAACATGCTGCCAATTGCTCGCCTGGGAAACATGCAGAGAAGTCCAAGATAGTGTTTTTTAGACTGGCTGCCACGAGCTGAATCGAATGCAGCCAAGAGCGAGCGTCTAGGACTTACGGTTCAGGAGTTATTCACAGAAACATGGTTCTGAACATGCTGCCAATTGCTCGCCTGGGAAACATGCAGAGAAGTCCAAGATAGTGTTTTTTAGACTGGCTGCCACGAGCTGAATCGAATGCAGCCAAGAGCGAGCGTCTAGGACTTACGGTTCAGGAGTTATTCACAGAAACATGGTTCTTTTACTGCCAGCCGCGAAAGCGAAAATAACCAAGATCGAGCGTCTAGGATTTACTTGTCAATAACTCGCCTGGGAAACATCCAGAGAAGTCAAACACAGTGCTCCTATACTAATTGCGTGGCGCTGAGACGAATGCCGCCAAGATCGAGCGTCTAGGACTTACGGTTCAAGAATTAGCTTTAGAAACATTTGCCTTAGGAACATGCAGAGAAGTCCAAGATAGTGTTTTTTAGACTGGCTGCCACGAGCTGAATCGAATGCAGCCAAGAGCGAGCGTCTAGGACTTACGGTTCAGGAGTTATTCACAGAAACATGGTTCTGAACATGCTGCCAATTGCTCGCCTGGGAAACATGCAGAGAAGTCCAAGATAGTGTTTTTTAGACTGGCTGCCACGAGCTGAATCGAATGCAGCCAAGAGCGAGCGTCTAGGACTTACGGTTCAGGAGTTATTCACAGAAACATGGTTCTGAACATGCTGCCAATTGCTCGCCTGGGAAACATGCAGAGAAGTCCAAGATAGTGTTTTTTAGACTGGCTGCCACGAGCTGAATCGAATGCAGCCAAGAGCGAGCGTCTAGGACTTACGGTTCAGGAGTTATTCACAGAAACATGGTTCTGAACATGCTGCCAATTGCTCGCCTGGGAAACAAGCAGAGAAGTCCAAGATAGTGTTTTTTAGACTGGCTGCCACGAGCTGAATCGAATGCAGCCAAGAGCGAGCGTCTAGGACTTACGGTTCAGGAGTTATTCACAGAAACATGGTTCTTTTACTGCCAGCCGCGAAAGCGAAAATAACCAAGATCGAGCGTCTAGGATTTACTTGTCAATAACTCGCCTGGGAAACATCCAGAGAAGTCAAACACAGTGCTCCTATACTAATTGCCTGGCGCTGAGACGAATGCCGCCAAGATCGAGCGTCTAGGACTTACGGTTCAAGAATTAGCTTTAGAAACATTTGCCTTAGGAACATGCAGAGAAGTCCAAGATAGTGTTTTTTAGACTGGCTGCCACGAGCTGAATCGAATGCAGCCAAGAGCGAGCGTCTAGGACTTACGGTTCAGGAGTTATTCACAGAAACATGGTTCTGAACATGCTGCCAATTGCTCGCCTGGGAAACATGCAGAGAAGTCCAAGATAGTGTTTTTTAGACTGGCTGCCACGAGCTGAATCGAATGCAGCCAAGAGCGAGCGTCTAGGACTTACGGTTCAGGAGTTATTCACAGAAACATGGTTCTTTTACTGCCAGCCGCGAAAGCGAAAATAACCAAGATCGAGCGTCTAGGATTTACTTGTCAATAACTCGCCTGGGAAACATCCAGAGAAGTCAAACACAGTGCTCCTATACTAATTGCCTGGCGCTGAGACGAATGCCGCCAAGATCGAGCGTCTAGGACTTACGGTTCAAGAATTAGCTTTAGAAACATTTGCCTTAGGAACATGCAGAGAAGTCCAAGATAGTGTTTTTTAGACTGGCTGCCACGAGCTGAATCGAATGCAGCCAAGAGCGAGCGTCTAGGACTTACGGTTCAGGAGTTATTCACAGAAACATGGTTCTGAACATGCTGCCAATTGCTCGCCTGGGAAACATGCAGAGAAGTCCAAGATAGTGTTTTTTAGACTGGCTGCCACGAGCTGAATCGAATGCAGCCAAGAGCGAGCGTCTAGGACTTACGGTTCAGGAGTTATTCACAGAAACATGGTTCTGAACATGCTGCCAATTGCTCGCCTGGGAAACATGCAGAGAAGTCCAAGATAGTGTTTTTTAGACTGGCTGCCACGAGCTGAATCGAATGCAGCCAAGAGCGAGCGTCTAGGACTTACGGTTCAGGAGTTATTCACAGAAACATGGTTCTGAACATGCTGCCAATTGCTCGCCTGGGAAACATGCAGAGAAGTCCAAGATAGTGTTTTTTAGACTGGCTGCCACGAGCTGAATCGAATGCAGCCAAGAGCGAGCGTCTAGGACTTACGGTTCAGGAGTTATTCACAGAAACATGGTTCTTTTACTGCCAGCCGCGAAAGCGAAAATAACCAAGATCGAGCGTCTAGGATTTACTTGTCAATAACTCGCCTGGGAAACATCCAGAGAAGTCAAACACAGTGCTCCTATACTAATTGCCAGGCGCTGAGACGAATGCCGCCAAGATCGAGCGTCTAGGACTTACGGTTCAGGAGTTATTCACAGAAACATGGTTCTGAACATGCTGCCAATTTCTCGCCTGGGAAACATGCAGAGAAGTCCAAGATAGTGTTTTTTAGACTGGCTGCCACGAGCTGAATCGAATGCAGCCAAGAGCGAGCGTCTAGGACTTACGGTTCAGGAGTTATTCACAGAAACATGGTTCTTTTACTGCCAGCCGCGAAAGCGAAAATAACCAAGATCGAGCGTCTAGGATTTACTTGTCAATAACTCGCCTGGGAAACATCCAGAGAAGTCAAACACAGTGCTCCTATACTAATTGCCAGGCGCTGAGACGAATGCCGCCAAGATCGAGCGTCTAGGACTTACGGTTCAGGAGTTATTCACAGAAACATGGTTCTGAACATGCTGCCAATTTCTCGCCTGGGAAACATGCAGAGAAGTCCAAGATAGTGTTTTTTAGACTGGCTGCCACGAGCTGAATCGAATGCAGCCAAGAGCGAGCGTCTAGGACTTACGGTTCAGGAGTTATTCACAGAAACATGGTTCTGAACATGCTGCCAATTGCTCGTCTGGGAAACATGCAGAGAAGTCCAAGATAGTGTTTTTTAGACTGGCTGCCACGAGCTGAATCGAATGCAGCCAAGAGCGAGCGTCTAGGACTTACGGTTCAGGAGTTATTCACAGAAACATGGTTCTGAACATGCTGCCAATTGCTCGCCTGGGAAACATGCAGAGAAGTCCAAGATAGTGTTTTTTAGACTGGCTGCCACGAGCTGAATCGAATGCAGCCAAGAGCGAGCGTCTAGGACTTACGGTTCAGGAGTTATTCACAGAAACATGGTTCTTTTACTGCCAGCCGCGAAAGCGAAAATAACCAAGATCGAGCGTCTAGGATTTACTTGTCAATAACTCGCCTGGGAAACATCCAGAGAAGTCAAACACAGTGCTCCTATACTAATTGCCAGGCGCTGAGACGAATGCCGCCAAGATCGAGCGTCTAGGACTTACGGTTCAGGAGTTATTCACAGAAACATGGTTCTGAACATGCTGCCAATTTCTCGCCTGGGAAACATGCAGAGAAGTCCAAGATAGTGTTTTTTAGACTGGCTGCCACGAGCTGAATCGAATGCAGCCAAGAGCGAGCGTCTAGGACTTACGGTTCAGGAGTTATTCACAGAAACATGGTTCTTTTACTGCCAGCCGCGAAAGCGAAAATAACCAAGATCGAGCGTCTAGGATTTACTTGTCAATAACTCGCCTGGGAAACATCCAGAGAAGTCAAACACAGTGCTCCTATACTAATTGCCAGGCGCTGAGACGAATGCCGCCAAGATCGAGCGTCTAGGACTTACGGTTCAGGAGTTATTCACAGAAACATGGTTTTGAACATGCTGCCAATTTCTCGCCTGGGAAACATGCAGAGAAGTCCAAGATAGTGTTTTTTAGACTGGCTGCCACGAGCTGAATCGAATGCAGCCAAGAGCGAGCGTCTAGGACTTACGGTTCAGGAGTTATTCACAGAAACATGGTTCTGAACATGCTGCCAATTGCTCGCCTGGGAAACATGCAGAGAAGTCCAAGATAGTGTTTTTTAGACTGGCTGCCACGAGCTGAATCGAATGCAGCCAAGAGCGAGCGTCTAGGACTTACGGTTCAGGAGTTATTCACAGAAACATGGTTCTGAACATGCTGCCAATTTCTCGCCTGGGAAACATGCAGAGAAGTCCAAGATAGTGTTTTTTAGACTGGCTGCCACGAGCTGAATCGAATGCAGCCAAGAGCGAGCGTCTAGGACTTACGGTTCAGGAGTTATTCACAGAAACATGGTTCTGAACATGCTGCCAATTGCTCGCCTGGGAAACATGCAGAGAAGTCCAAGATAGTGTTTTTTAGACTGGCTGCCACGAGCTGAATCGAATGCAGCCAAGAGCGAGCGTCTAGGACTTACGGTTCAGGAGTTATTCACAGAAACATGGTTCTGAACATGCTGACAATTGCTCGCCTGGGAAACATGCAGAGAAGTCCAAGATAGTGTTTTTTAGACTGGCTGCCACGAGCTGAATCGAATGCAGCCAAGAGCGAGCGTCTAGGACTTACGGTTCAGGAGTTATTCACAGAAACATGGTTCTGAAAATGCTGCCAATTGCTCGCCTGGGAAACAAGCAGAGAAGTCCAAGATAGTGTTTTTTAGACTGGCTGCCACGAGCTGAATCGAATGCAGCCAAGAGCGAGCGTCTAGGACTTACGGTTCAGGAGTTATTCACAGAAACATGGTTCTTTTACTGCCAGCCGCGAAAGCGAAAATAACCAAGATCGAGCGTCTAGGATTTACTTGTCAATAACTCGCCTGGGAAACATCCAGAGAAGTCAAACACAGTGCTCCTATACTAATTGCGTGGCGCTGAGACGAATGCCGCCAAGATCGAGCGTCTAGGACTTACGGTTCAAGAATTAGCTTTAGAAACATTTGCCTTAGGAACATGCAGAGAAGTCCAAGATAGTGTTTTTTAGACTGGCTGCCACGAGCTGAATCGAATGCAGCCAAGAGCGAGCGTCTAGGACTTACGGTTCAGGAGTTATTCACAGAAACATGGTTCTGAACATGCTGCCAATTGCTCGCCTGGGAAACATGCAGAGAAGTCCAAGATAGTGTTTTTTAGACTGGCTGCCACGAGCTGAATCGAATGCAGCCAAGAGCGAGCGTCTAGGACTTACGGTTCAGGAGTTATTCACAGAAACATGGTTCTGAACATGCTGCCAATTGCTCGCCTGGGAAACATGCAGAGAAGTCCAAGATAGTGTTTTTTAGACTGGCTGCCACGAGCTGAATCGAATGCAGCCAAGAGCGAGCGTCTAGGACTTACGGTTCAGGAGTTATTCACAGAAACATGGTTCTTTTACTGCCAGCCGCGAAAGCGAAAATAACCAAGATCGAGCGTCTAGGATTTACTTGTCAATAACTCGCCTGGGAAACATCCAGAGAAGTCAAACACAGTGCTCCTATACTAATTGCCAGGCGCTGAGACGAATGCCGCCAAGATCGAGCGTCTAGGACTTACGGTTCAGGAGTTATTCACAGAAACATGGTTCTGAACATGCTGCCAATTTCTCGCCTGGGAAACATGCAGAGAAGTCCAAGATAGTGTTTTTTAGACTGGCTGCCACGAGCTGAATCGAATGCAGCCAAGAGCGAGCGTCTAGGACTTACGGTTCAGGAGTTATTCACAGAAACATGGTTCTTTTACTGCCAGCCGCGAAAGCGAAAATAACCAAGATCGAGCGTCTAGGATTTACTTGTCAATAACTCGCCTGGGAAACATCCAGAGAAGTCAAACACAGTGCTCCTATACTAATTGCCAGGCGCTGAGACGAATGCCGCCAAGATCGAGCGTCTAGGACTTACGGTTCAGGAGTTATTCACAGAAACATGGTTTTGAACATGCTGCCAATTTCTCGCCTGGGAAACATGCAGAGAAGTCCAAGATAGTGTTTTTTAGACTGGCTGCCACGAGCTGAATCGAATGCAGCCAAGAGCGAGCGTCTAGGACTTACGGTTCAGGAGTTATTCACAGAAACATGGTTCTGAACATGCTGCCAATTGCTCGCCTGGGAAACATGCAGAGAAGTCCAAGATGGTGTTTTTTAGACTGGCTGCCACGAGCTGAATCGAATGCAGCCAAGAGCGAGCGTCTAGGACTTACGGTTCAGGAGTTATTCACAGAAACATGGTTCTGAACATGCTGCCAATTTCTCGCCTGGGAAACATGCAGAGAAGTCCAAGATAGTGTTTTTTAGACTGGCTGCCACGAGCTGAATCGAATGCAGCCAAGAGCGAGCGTCTAGGACTTACGGTTCAGGAGTTATTCACAGAAACATGGTTCTGAACATGCTGCCAATTGCTCGCCTGGGAAACATGCAGAGAAGTCCAAGATAGTGTTTTTTAGACTGGCTGCCACGAGCTGAATCGAATGCAGCCAAGAGCGAGCGTCTAGGACTTACGGTTCAGGAGTTATTCACAGAAACATGGTTCTGAACATGCTGACAATTGCTCGCCTGGGAAACATGCAGAGAAGTCCAAGATAGTGTTTTTTAGACTGGCTGCCACGAGCTGAATCGAATGCAGCCAAGAGCGAGCGTCTAGGACTTACGGTTCAGGAGTTATTCACAGAAACATGGTTCTGAAAATGCTGCCAATTGCTCGCCTGGGAAACAAGCAGAGAAGTCCAAGATAGTGTTTTTTAGACTGGCTGCCACGAGCTGAATCGAATGCAGCCAAGAGCGAGCGTCTAGGACTTACGGTTCAGGAGTTATTCACAGAAACATGGTTCTGAACATGCTGCCAATTGCTCGCCTGGGAAACATGCAGAGAAGTCCAAGATAGTGTTTTTTAGACTGGCTGCCACGAGCTGAATCGAATGCAGCCAAGAGCGAGCGTCTAGGACTTACGGTTCAGGAGTTATTCACAGAAACATGGTTCTGAACATGCTGCCAATTGCTCGCCTGGGAAACATGCAGAGAAGTCCAAGATAGTGTTTTTTAGACTGGCTGCCACGAGCTGAATCGAATGCAGCCAAGAGCGAGCGTCTAGGACTTACGGTTCAGGAGTTATTCACAGAAACATGGTTCTTTTACTGCCAGCCGCGAAAGCGAAAATAACCAAGATCGAGCGTCTAGGATTTACTTGTCAATAACTCGCCTGGGAAACATCCAGAGAAGTCAAACACAGTGCTCCTATACTAATTGCCTGGCGCTGAGACGAATGCCGCCAAGATCGAGCGTCTAGGACTTACGGTTCAAGAATTAGCTTTAGAAACATTTGCCTTAGGAACATGCAGAGAAGTCCAAGATAGTGTTTTTTAGACTGGCTGCCACGAGCTGAATCGAATGCAGCCAAGAGCGAGCGTCTAGGACTTACGGTTCAGGAGTTATTCACAGAAACATGGTTCTGAACATGCTGCCAATTGCTCGCCTGGGAAACATGCAGAGAAGTCCAAGATAGTGTTTTTTAGACTGGCTGCCACGAGCTGAATCGAATGCAGCCAAGAGCGAGCGTCTAGGACTTACGGTTCAGGAGTTATTCACAGAAACATGGTTCTGAACATGCTGCCAATTGCTCGCCTGGGAAACATGCAGAGAAGTCCAAGATAGTGTTTTTTAGACTGGCTGCCACGAGCTGAATCGAATGCAGCCAAGAGCGAGCGTCTAGGACTTACGGTTCAGGAGTTATTCACAGAAACATGGTTCTTTTACTGCCAGCCGCGAAAGCGAAAATAACCAAGATCGAGCGTCTAGGATTTACTTGTCAATAACTCGCCTGGGAAACATCCAGAGAAGTCAAACACAGTGCTCCTATACTAATTGCCAGGCGCTGAGACGAATGCCGCCAAGATCGAGCGTCTAGGACTTACGGTTCAGGAGTTATTCACAGAAACATGGTTCTGAACATGCTGCCAATTTCTCGCCTGGGAAACATGCAGAGAAGTCCAAGATAGTGTTTTTTAGACTGGCTGCCACGAGCTGAATCGAATGCAGCCAAGAGCGAGCGTCTAGGACTTACGGTTCAGGAGTTATTCACAGAAACATGGTTCTTTTACTGCCAGCCGCGAAAGCGAAAATAACCAAGATCGAGCGTCTAGGATTTACTTGTCAATAACTCGCCTGGGAAACATCCAGAGAAGTCAAACACAGTGCTCCTATACTAATTGCCAGGCGCTGAGACGAATGCCGCCAAGATCGAGCGTCTAGGACTTACGGTTCAGGAGTTATTCACAGAAACATGGTTTTGAACATGCTGCCAATTTCTCGCCTGGGAAACATGCAGAGAAGTCCAAGATAGTGTTTTTTAGACTGGCTGCCACGAGCTGAATCGAATGCAGCCAAGAGCGAGCGTCTAGGACTTACGGTTCAGGAGTTATTCACAGAAACATGGTTCTGAACATGCTGCCAATTGCTCGCCTGGGAAACATGCAGAGAAGTCCAAGATGGTGTTTTTTAGACTGGCTGCCACGAGCTGAATCGAATGCAGCCAAGAGCGAGCGTCTAGGACTTACGGTTCAGGAGTTATTCACAGAAACATGGTTCTGAACATGCTGCCAATTTCTCGCCTGGGAAACATGCAGAGAAGTCCAAGATAGTGTTTTTTAGACTGGCTGCCACGAGCTGAATCGAATGCAGCCAAGAGCGAGCGTCTAGGACTTACGGTTCAGGAGTTATTCACAGAAACATGGTTCTGAACATGCTGCCAATTGCTCGCCTGGGAAACATGCAGAGAAGTCCAAGATAGTGTTTTTTAGACTGGCTGCCACGAGCTGAATCGAATGCAGCCAAGAGCGAGCGTCTAGGACTTACGGTTCAGGAGTTATTCACAGAAACATGGTTCTGAACATGCTGACAATTGCTCGCCTGGGAAACATGCAGAGAAGTCCAAGATAGTGTTTTTTAGACTGGCTGCCACGAGCTGAATCGAATGCAGCCAAGAGCGAGCGTCTAGGACTTACGGTTCAGGAGTTATTCACAGAAACATGGTTCTGAAAATGCTGCCAATTGCTCGCCTGGGAAACAAGCAGAGAAGTCCAAGATAGTGTTTTTTAGACTGGCTGCCACGAGCTGAATCGAATGCAGCCAAGAGCGAGCGTCTAGGACTTACGGTTCAGGAGTTATTCACAGAAACATGGTTCTTTTACTGCCAGCCGCGAAAGCGAAAATAACCAAGATCGAGCGTCTAGGATTTACTTGTCAATAACTCGCCTGGGAAACATCCAGAGAAGTCAAACACAGTGCTCCTATACTAATTGCGTGGCGCTGAGACGAATGCCGCCAAGATCGAGCGTCTAGGACTTACGGTTCAAGAATTAGCTTTAGAAACATTTGCCTTAGGAACATGCAGAGAAGTCCAAGATAGTGTTTTTTAGACTGGCTGCCACGAGCTGAATCGAATGCAGCCAAGAGCGAGCGTCTAGGACTTACGGTTCAGGAGTTATTCACAGAAACATGGTTCTGAACATGCTGCCAATTGCTCGCCTGGGAAACATGCAGAGAAGTCCAAGATAGTGTTTTTTAGACTGGCTGCCACGAGCTGAATCGAATGCAGCCAAGAGCGAGCGTCTAGGACTTACGGTTCAGGAGTTATTCACAGAAACATGGTTCTGAACATGCTGCCAATTGCTCGCCTGGGAAACATGCAGAGAAGTCCAAGATAGTGTTTTTTAGACTGGCTGCCACGAGCTGAATCGAATGCAGCCAAGAGCGAGCGTCTAGGACTTACGGTTCAGGAGTTATTCACAGAAACATGGTTCTGAACATGCTGCCAATTGCTCGCCTGGGAAACATGCAGAGAAGTCCAAGATAGTGTTTTTTAGACTGGCTGCCACGAGCTGAATCGAATGCAGCCAAGAGCGAGCGTCTAGGACTTACGGTTCAGGAGTTATTCACAGAAACATGGTTCTGAACATGCTGCCAATTGCTCGCCTGGGAAACATGCAGAGAAGTCCAAGATAGTGTTTTTTAGACTGGCTGCCACGAGCTGAATCGAATGCAGCCAAGAGCGAGCGTCTAGGACTTACGGTTCAGGAGTTATTCACAGAAACATGGTTCTTTTACTGCCAGCCGCGAAAGCGAAAATAACCAAGATCGAGCGTCTAGGATTTACTTGTCAATAACTCGCCTGGGAAACATCCAGAGAAGTCAAACACAGTGCTCCTATACTAATTGCGTGGCGCTGAGACGAATGCCGCCAAGATCGAGCGTCTAGGACTTACGGTTCAAGAATTAGCTTTAGAAACATTTGCCTTAGGAACATGCAGAGAAGTCCAAGATAGTGTTTTTTAGACTGGCTGCCACGAGCTGAATCGAATGCAGCCAAGAGCGAGCGTCTAGGACTTACGGTTCAGGAGTTATTCACAGAAACATGGTTCTGAACATGCTGCCAATTGCTCGCCTGGGAAACAAGCAGAGAAGTCCAAGATAGTGTTTTTTAGACTGGCTGCCACGAGCTGAATCGAATGCAGCCAAGAGCGAGCGTCTAGGACTTACGGTTCAGGAGTTATTCACAGAAACATGGTTCTGAACATGCTGCCAATTGCTCGTCTGGGAAACATGCAGAGAAGTCCAAGATAGTGTTTTTTAGACTGGCTGCCACGAGCTGAATCGAATGCAGCCAAGAGCGAGCGTCTAGGACTTACGGTTCAGGAGTTATTCACAGAAACATGGTTCTGAACATGCTGCCAATTGCTCGCCTGGGAAACATGCAGAGAAGTCCAAGATAGTGTTTTTTAGACTGGCTGCCACGAGCTGAATCGAATGCAGCCAAGAGCGAGCGTCTAGGACTTACGGTTCAGGAGTTATTCACAGAAACATGGTTCTTTTACTGCCAGCCGCGAAAGCGAAAATAACCAAGATCGAGCGTCTAGGATTTACTTGTCAATAACTCGCCTGGGAAACATCCAGAGAAGTCAAACACAGTGCTCCTATACTAATTGCCAGGCGCTGAGACGAATGCCGCCAAGATCGAGCGTCTAGGACTTACGGTTCAGGAGTTATTCACAGAAACATGGTTCTGAACATGCTGCCAATTTCTCGCCTGGGAAACATGCAGAGAAGTCCAAGATAGTGTTTTTTAGACTGGCTGCCACGAGCTGAATCGAATGCAGCCAAGAGCGAGCGTCTAGGACTTACGGTTCAGGAGTTATTCACAGAAACATGGTTCTGAACATGCTGCCAATTGCTCGTCTGGGAAACATGCAGAGAAGTCCAAGATAGTGTTTTTTAGACTGGCTGCCACGAGCTGAATCGAATGCAGCCAAGAGCGAGCGTCTAGGACTTACGGTTCAGGAGTTATTCACAGAAACATGGTTCTGAACATGCTGCCAATTGCTCGCCTGGGAAACATGCAGAGAAGTCCAAGATAGTGTTTTTTAGACTGGCTGCCACGAGCTGAATCGAATGCAGCCAAGAGCGAGCGTCTAGGACTTACGGTTCAGGAGTTATTCACAGAAACATGGTTCTTTTACTGCCAGCCGCGAAAGCGAAAATAACCAAGATCGAGCGTCTAGGATTTACTTGTCAATAACTCGCCTGGGAAACATCCAGAGAAGTCAAACACAGTGCTCCTATACTAATTGCCAGGCGCTGAGACGAATGCCGCCAAGATCGAGCGTCTAGGACTTACGGTTCAGGAGTTATTCACAGAAACATGGTTCTGAACATGCTGCCAATTTCTCGCCTGGGAAACATGCAGAGAAGTCCAAGATAGTGTTTTTTAGACTGGCTGCCACGAGCTGAATCGAATGCAGCCAAGAGCGAGCGTCTAGGACTTACGGTTCAGGAGTTATTCACAGAAACATGGTTCTTTTACTGCCAGCCGCGAAAGCGAAAATAACCAAGATCGAGCGTCTAGGATTTACTTGTCAATAACTCGCCTGGGAAACATCCAGAGAAGTCAAACACAGTGCTCCTATACTAATTGCCAGGCGCTGAGACGAATGCCGCCAAGATCGAGCGTCTAGGACTTACGGTTCAGGAGTTATTCACAGAAACATGGTTTTGAACATGCTGCCAATTTCTCGCCTGGGAAACATGCAGAGAAGTCCAAGATAGTGTTTTTTAGACTGGCTGCCACGAGCTGAATCGAATGCAGCCAAGAGCGAGCGTCTAGGACTTACGGTTCAGGAGTTATTCACAGAAACATGGTTCTGAACATGCTGCCAATTGCTCGCCTGGGAAACATGCAGAGAAGTCCAAGATAGTGTTTTTTAGACTGGCTGCCACGAGCTGAATCGAATGCAGCCAAGAGCGAGCGTCTAGGACTTACGGTTCAGGAGTTATTCACAGAAACATGGTTCTGAACATGCTGCCAATTTCTCGCCTGGGAAACATGCAGAGAAGTCCAAGATAGTGTTTTTTAGACTGGCTGCCACGAGCTGAATCGAATGCAGCCAAGAGCGAGCGTCTAGGACTTACGGTTCAGGAGTTATTCACAGAAACATGGTTCTGAACATGCTGCCAATTGCTCGCCTGGGAAACATGCAGAGAAGTCCAAGATAGTGTTTTTTAGACTGGCTGCCACGAGCTGAATCGAATGCAGCCAAGAGCGAGCGTCTAGGACTTACGGTTCAGGAGTTATTCACAGAAACATGGTTCTGAACATGCTGACAATTGCTCGCCTGGGAAACATGCAGAGAAGTCCAAGATAGTGTTTTTTAGACTGGCTGCCACGAGCTGAATCGAATGCAGCCAAGAGCGAGCGTCTAGGACTTACGGTTCAGGAGTTATTCACAGAAACATGGTTCTGAAAATGCTGCCAATTGCTCGCCTGGGAAACAAGCAGAGAAGTCCAAGATAGTGTTTTTTAGACTGGCTGCCACGAGCTGAATCGAATGCAGCCAAGAGCGAGCGTCTAGGACTTACGGTTCAGGAGTTATTCACAGAAACATGGTTCTTTTACTGCCAGCCGCGAAAGCGAAAATAACCAAGATCGAGCGTCTAGGATTTACTTGTCAATAACTCGCCTGGGAAACATCCAGAGAAGTCAAACACAGTGCTCCTATACTAATTGCGTGGCGCTGAGACGAATGCCGCCAAGATCGAGCGTCTAGGACTTACGGTTCAAGAATTAGCTTTAGAAACATTTGCCTTAGGAACATGCAGAGAAGTCCAAGATAGTGTTTTTTAGACTGGCTGCCACGAGCTGAATCGAATGCAGCCAAGAGCGAGCGTCTAGGACTTACGGTTCAGGAGTTATTCACAGAAACATGGTTCTGAACATGCTGCCAATTGCTCGCCTGGGAAACATGCAGAGAAGTCCAAGATAGTGTTTTTTAGACTGGCTGCCACGAGCTGAATCGAATGCAGCCAAGAGCGAGCGTCTAGGACTTACGGTTCAGGAGTTATTCACAGAAACATGGTTCTGAACATGCTGCCAATTGCTCGCCTGGGAAACATGCAGAGAAGTCCAAGATAGTGTTTTTTAGACTGGCTGCCACGAGCTGAATCGAATGCAGCCAAGAGCGAGCGTCTAGGACTTACGGTTCAGGAGTTATTCACAGAAACATGGTTCTTTTACTGCCAGCCGCGAAAGCGAAAATAACCAAGATCGAGCGTCTAGGATTTACTTGTCAATAACTCGCCTGGGAAACATCCAGAGAAGTCAAACACAGTGCTCCTATACTAATTGCCAGGCGCTGAGACGAATGCCGCCAAGATCGAGCGTCTAGGACTTACGGTTCAGGAGTTATTCACAGAAACATGGTTCTGAACATGCTGCCAATTTCTCGCCTGGGAAACATGCAGAGAAGTCCAAGATAGTGTTTTTTAGACTGGCTGCCACGAGCTGAATCGAATGCAGCCAAGAGCGAGCGTCTAGGACTTACGGTTCAGGAGTTATTCACAGAAACATGGTTCTTTTACTGCCAGCCGCGAAAGCGAAAATAACCAAGATCGAGCGTCTAGGATTTACTTGTCAATAACTCGCCTGGGAAACATCCAGAGAAGTCAAACACAGTGCTCCTATACTAATTGCCAGGCGCTGAGACGAATGCCGCCAAGATCGAGCGTCTAGGACTTACGGTTCAGGAGTTATTCACAGAAACATGGTTTTGAACATGCTGCCAATTTCTCGCCTGGGAAACATGCAGAGAAGTCCAAGATAGTGTTTTTTAGACTGGCTGCCACGAGCTGAATCGAATGCAGCCAAGAGCGAGCGTCTAGGACTTACGGTTCAGGAGTTATTCACAGAAACATGGTTCTGAACATGCTGCCAATTGCTCGCCTGGGAAACATGCAGAGAAGTCCAAGATAGTGTTTTTTAGACTGGCTGCCACGAGCTGAATCGAATGCAGCCAAGAGCGAGCGTCTAGGACTTACGGTTCAGGAGTTATTCACAGAAACATGGTTCTGAACATGCTGCCAATTTCTCGCCTGGGAAACATGCAGAGAAGTCCAAGATAGTGTTTTTTAGACTGGCTGCCACGAGCTGAATCGAATGCAGCCAAGAGCGAGCGTCTAGGACTTACGGTTCAGGAGTTATTCACAGAAACATGGTTCTGAACATGCTGCCAATTGCTCGCCTGGGAAACATGCAGAGAAGTCCAAGATAGTGTTTTTTAGACTGGCTGCCACGAGCTGAATCGAATGCAGCCAAGAGCGAGCGTCTAGGACTTACGGTTCAGGAGTTATTCACAGAAACATGGTTCTGAACATGCTGACAATTGCTCGCCTGGGAAACATGCAGAGAAGTCCAAGATAGTGTTTTTTAGACTGGCTGCCACGAGCTGAATCGAATGCAGCCAAGAGCGAGCGTCTAGGACTTACGGTTCAGGAGTTATTCACAGAAACATGGTTCTGAAAATGCTGCCAATTGCTCGCCTGGGAAACAAGCAGAGAAGTCCAAGATAGTGTTTTTTAGACTGGCTGCCACGAGCTGAATCGAATGCAGCCAAGAGCGAGCGTCTAGGACTTACGGTTCAGGAGTTATTCACAGAAACATGGTTCTTTTACTGCCAGCCGCGAAAGCGAAAATAACCAAGATCGAGCGTCTAGGATTTACTTGTCAATAACTCGCCTGGGAAACATCCAGAGAAGTCAAACACAGTGCTCCTATACTAATTGCGTGGCGCTGAGACGAATGCCGCCAAGATCGAGCGTCTAGGACTTACGGTTCAAGAATTAGCTTTAGAAACATTTGCCTTAGGAACATGCAGAGAAGTCCAAGATAGTGTTTTTTAGACTGGCTGCCACGAGCTGAATCGAATGCAGCCAAGAGCGAGCGTCTAGGACTTACGGTTCAGGAGTTATTCACAGAAACATGGTTCTGAACATGCTGCCAATTGCTCGCCTGGGAAACATGCAGAGAAGTCCAAGATAGTGTTTTTTAGACTGGCTGCCACGAGCTGAATCGAATGCAGCCAAGAGCGAGCGTCTAGGACTTACGGTTCAGGAGTTATTCACAGAAACATGGTTCTGAACATGCTGCCAATTGCTCGCCTGGGAAACATGCAGAGAAGTCCAAGATAGTGTTTTTTAGACTGGCTGCCACGAGCTGAATCGAATGCAGCCAAGAGCGAGCGTCTAGGACTTACGGTTCAGGAGTTATTCACAGAAACATGGTTCTTTTACTGCCAGCCGCGAAAGCGAAAATAACCAAGATCGAGCGTCTAGGATTTACTTGTCAATAACTCGCCTGGGAAACATCCAGAGAAGTCAAACACAGTGCTCCTATACTAATTGCGTGGCGCTGAGACGAATGCCGCCAAGATCGAGCGTCTAGGACTTACGGTTCAAGAATTAGCTTTAGAAACATTTGCCTTAGGAACATGCAGAGAAGTCCAAGATAGTGTTTTTTAGACTGGCTGCCACGAGCTGAATCGAATGCAGCCAAGAGCGAGCGTCTAGGACTTACGGTTCAGGAGTTATTCACAGAAACATGGTTCTGAACATGCTGCCAATTGCTCGCCTGGGAAACAAGCAGAGAAGTCCAAGATAGTGTTTTTTAGACTGGCTGCCACGAGCTGAATCGAATGCAGCCAAGAGCGAGCGTCTAGGACTTACGGTTCAGGAGTTATTCACAGAAACATGGTTCTGAACATGCTGCCAATTGCTCGTCTGGGAAACATGCAGAGAAGTCCAAGATAGTGTTTTTTAGACTGGCTGCCACGAGCTGAATCGAATGCAGCCAAGAGCGAGCGTCTAGGACTTACGGTTCAGGAGTTATTCACAGAAACATGGTTCTGAACATGCTGCCAATTGCTCGCCTGGGAAACATGCAGAGAAGTCCAAGATAGTGTTTTTTAGACTGGCTGCCACGAGCTGAATCGAATGCAGCCAAGAGCGAGCGTCTAGGACTTACGGTTCAGGAGTTATTCACAGAAACATGGTTCTTTTACTGCCAGCCGCGAAAGCGAAAATAACCAAGATCGAGCGTCTAGGATTTACTTGTCAATAACTCGCCTGGGAAACATCCAGAGAAGTCAAACACAGTGCTCCTATACTAATTGCCAGGCGCTGAGACGAATGCCGCCAAGATCGAGCGTCTAGGACTTACGGTTCAGGAGTTATTCACAGAAACATGGTTCTGAACATGCTGCCAATTTCTCGCCTGGGAAACATGCAGAGAAGTCCAAGATAGTGTTTTTTAGACTGGCTGCCACGAGCTGAATCGAATGCAGCCAAGAGCGAGCGTCTAGGACTTACGGTTCAGGAGTTATTCACAGAAACATGGTTCTTTTACTGCCAGCCGCGAAAGCGAAAATAACCAAGATCGAGCGTCTAGGATTTACTTGTCAATAACTCGCCTGGGAAACATCCAGAGAAGTCAAACACAGTGCTCCTATACTAATTGCCAGGCGCTGAGACGAATGCCGCCAAGATCGAGCGTCTAGGACTTACGGTTCAGGAGTTATTCACAGAAACATGGTTTTGAACATGCTGCCAATTTCTCGCCTGGGAAACATGCAGAGAAGTCCAAGATAGTGTTTTTTAGACTGGCTGCCACGAGCTGAATCGAATGCAGCCAAGAGCGAGCGTCTAGGACTTACGGTTCAGGAGTTATTCACAGAAACATGGTTCTGAACATGCTGCCAATTGCTCGCCTGGGAAACATGCAGAGAAGTCCAAGATAGTGTTTTTTAGACTGGCTGCCACGAGCTGAATCGAATGCAGCCAAGAGCGAGCGTCTAGGACTTACGGTTCAGGAGTTATTCACAGAAACATGGTTCTGAACATGCTGCCAATTTCTCGCCTGGGAAACATGCAGAGAAGTCCAAGATAGTGTTTTTTAGACTGGCTGCCACGAGCTGAATCGAATGCAGCCAAGAGCGAGCGTCTAGGACTTACGGTTCAGGAGTTATTCACAGAAACATGGTTCTGAACATGCTGCCAATTGCTCGCCTGGGAAACATGCAGAGAAGTCCAAGATAGTGTTTTTTAGACTGGCTGCCACGAGCTGAATCGAATGCAGCCAAGAGCGAGCGTCTAGGACTTACGGTTCAGGAGTTATTCACAGAAACATGGTTCTGAACATGCTGACAATTGCTCGCCTGGGAAACATGCAGAGAAGTCCAAGATAGTGTTTTTTAGACTGGCTGCCACGAGCTGAATCGAATGCAGCCAAGAGCGAGCGTCTAGGACTTACGGTTCTGGAGTTATTCACAGAAACATGGTTCTGAAAATGCTGCCAATTGCTCGCCTGGGAAACAAGCAGAGAAGTCCAAGATAGTGTTTTTTAGACTGGCTGCCACGAGCTGAATCGAATGCAGCCAAGAGCGAGCGTCTAGGACTTACGGTTCAGGAGTTATTCACAGAAACATGGTTCTTTTACTGCCAGCCGCGAAAGCGAAAATAACCAAGATCGAGCGTCTAGGATTTACTTGTCAATAACTCGCCTGGGAAACATCCAGAGAAGTCAAACACAGTGCTCCTATACTAATTGCGTGGCGCTGAGACGAATGCCGCCAAGATCGAGCGTCTAGGACTTACGGTTCAAGAATTAGCTTTAGAAACATTTGCCTTAGGAACATGCAGAGAAGTCCAAGATAGTGTTTTTTAGACTGGCTGCCACGAGCTGAATCGAATGCAGCCAAGAGCGAGCGTCTAGGACTTACGGTTCAGGAGTTATTCACAGAAACATGGTTCTGAACATGCTGCCAATTGCTCGCCTGGGAAACATGCAGAGAAGTCCAAGATAGTGTTTTTTAGACTGGCTGCCACGAGCTGAATCGAATGCAGCCAAGAGCGAGCGTCTAGGACTTACGGTTCAGGAGTTATTCACAGAAACATGGTTCTGAACATGCTGCCAATTGCTCGCCTGGGAAACATGCAGAGAAGTCCAAGATAGTGTTTTTTAGACTGGCTGCCACGAGCTGAATCGAATGCAGCCAAGAGCGAGCGTCTAGGACTTACGGTTCAGGAGTTATTCACAGAAACATGGTTCTTTTACTGCCAGCCGCGAAAGCGAAAATAACCAAGATCGAGCGTCTAGGATTTACTTGTCAATAACTCGCCTGGGAAACATCCAGAGAAGTCAAACACAGTGCTCCTATACTAATTGCGTGGCGCTGAGACGAATGCCGCCAAGATCGAGCGTCTAGGACTTACGGTTCAAGAATTAGCTTTAGAAACATTTGCCTTAGGAACATGCAGAGAAGTCCAAGATAGTGTTTTTTAGACTGGCTGCCACGAGCTGAATCGAATGCAGCCAAGAGCGAGCGTCTAGGACTTACGGTTCAGGAGTTATTCACAGAAACATGGTTCTGAACATGCTGCCAATTGCTCGCCTGGGAAACATGCAGAGAAGTCCAAGATAGTGTTTTTTAGACTGGCTGCCACGAGCTGAATCGAATGCAGCCAAGAGCGAGCGTCTAGGACTTACGGTTCAGGAGTTATTCACAGAAACATGGTTCTGAACATGCTGCCAATTGCTCGCCTGGGAAACATGCAGAGAAGTCCAAGATAGTGTTTTTTAGACTGGCTGCCACGAGCTGAATCGAATGCAGCCAAGAGCGAGCGTCTAGGACTTACGGTTCAGGAGTTATTCACAGAAACATGGTTCTGAACATGCTGCCAATTGCTCGCCTGGGAAACAAGCAGAGAAGTCCAAGATAGTGTTTTTTAGACTGGCTGCCACGAGCTGAATCGAATGCAGCCAAGAGCGAGCGTCTAGGACTTACGGTTCAGGAGTTATTCACAGAAACATGGTTCTTTTACTGCCAGCCGCGAAAGCGAAAATAACCAAGATCGAGCGTCTAGGATTTACTTGTCAATAACTCGCCTGGGAAACATCCAGAGAAGTCAAACACAGTGCTCCTATACTAATTGCCTGGCGCTGAGACGAATGCCGCCAAGATCGAGCGTCTAGGACTTACGGTTCAAGAATTAGCTTTAGAAACATTTGCCTTAGGAACATGCAGAGAAGTCCAAGATAGTGTTTTTTAGACTGGCTGCCACGAGCTGAATCGAATGCAGCCAAGAGCGAGCGTCTAGGACTTACGGTTCAGGAGTTATTCACAGAAACATGGTTCTGAACATGCTGCCAATTGCTCGCCTGGGAAACATGCAGAGAAGTCCAAGATAGTGTTTTTTAGACTGGCTGCCACGAGCTGAATCGAATGCAGCCAAGAGCGAGCGTCTAGGACTTACGGTTCAGGAGTTATTCACAGAAACATGGTTCTTTTACTGCCAGCCGCGAAAGCGAAAATAACCAAGATCGAGCGTCTAGGATTTACTTGTCAATAACTCGCCTGGGAAACATCCAGAGAAGTCAAACACAGTGCTCCTATACTAATTGCCTGGCGCTGAGACGAATGCCGCCAAGATCGAGCGTCTAGGACTTACGGTTCAAGAATTAGCTTTAGAAACATTTGCCTTAGGAACATGCAGAGAAGTCCAAGATAGTGTTTTTTAGACTGGCTGCCACGAGCTGAATCGAATGCAGCCAAGAGCGAGCGTCTAGGACTTACGGTTCAGGAGTTATTCACAGAAACATGGTTCTGAACATGCTGCCAATTGCTCGCCTGGGAAACATGCAGAGAAGTCCAAGATAGTGTTTTTTAGACTGGCTGCCACGAGCTGAATCGAATGCAGCCAAGAGCGAGCGTCTAGGACTTACGGTTCAGGAGTTATTCACAGAAACATGGTTCTGAACATGCTGCCAATTGCTCGCCTGGGAAACATGCAGAGAAGTCCAAGATAGTGTTTTTTAGACTGGCTGCCACGAGCTGAATCGAATGCAGCCAAGAGCGAGCGTCTAGGACTTACGGTTCAGGAGTTATTCACAGAAACATGGTTCTGAACATGCTGCCAATTGCTCGCCTGGGAAACATGCAGAGAAGTCCAAGATAGTGTTTTTTAGACTGGCTGCCACGAGCTGAATCGAATGCAGCCAAGAGCGAGCGTCTAGGACTTACGGTTCAGGAGTTATTCACAGAAACATGGTTCTTTTACTGCCAGCCGCGAAAGCGAAAATAACCAAGATCGAGCGTCTAGGATTTACTTGTCAATAACTCGCCTGGGAAACATCCAGAGAAGTCAAACACAGTGCTCCTATACTAATTGCCAGGCGCTGAGACGAATGCCGCCAAGATCGAGCGTCTAGGACTTACGGTTCAGGAGTTATTCACAGAAACATGGTTCTGAACATGCTGCCAATTTCTCGCCTGGGAAACATGCAGAGAAGTCCAAGATAGTGTTTTTTAGACTGGCTGCCACGAGCTGAATCGAATGCAGCCAAGAGCGAGCGTCTAGGACTTACGGTTCAGGAGTTATTCACAGAAACATGGTTCTTTTACTGCCAGCCGCGAAAGCGAAAATAACCAAGATCGAGCGTCTAGGATTTACTTGTCAATAACTCGCCTGGGAAACATCCAGAGAAGTCAAACACAGTGCTCCTATACTAATTGCCAGGCGCTGAGACGAATGCCGCCAAGATCGAGCGTCTAGGACTTACGGTTCAGGAGTTATTCACAGAAACATGGTTTTGAACATGCTGCCAATTTCTCGCCTGGGAAACATGCAGAGAAGTCCAAGATAGTGTTTTTTAGACTGGCTGCCACGAGCTGAATCGAATGCAGCCAAGAGCGAGCGTCTAGGACTTACGGTTCAGGAGTTATTCACAGAAACATGGTTCTGAACATGCTGCCAATTGCTCGCCTGGGAAACATGCAGAGAAGTCCAAGATAGTGTTTTTTAGACTGGCTGCCACGAGCTGAATCGAATGCAGCCAAGAGCGAGCGTCTAGGACTTACGGTTCAGGAGTTATTCACAGAAACATGGTTCTGAACATGCTGCCAATTTCTCGCCTGGGAAACATGCAGAGAAGTCCAAGATAGTGTTTTTTAGACTGGCTGCCACGAGCTGAATCGAATGCAGCCAAGAGCGAGCGTCTAGGACTTACGGTTCAGGAGTTATTCACAGAAACATGGTTCTGAACATGCTGCCAATTTCTCGCCTGGGAAACATGCAGAGAAGTCCAAGATAGTGTTTTTTAGACTGGCTGCCACGAGCTGAATCGAATGCAGCCAAGAGCGAGCGTCTAGGACTTACGGTTCAGGAGTTATTCACAGAAACATGGTTCTGAACATGCTGCCAATTGCTCGCCTGGGAAACATGCAGAGAAGTCCAAGATAGTGTTTTTTAGACTGGCTGCCACGAGCTGAATCGAATGCAGCCAAGAGCGAGCGTCTAGGACTTACGGTTCAGGAGTTATTCACAGAAACATGGTTCTGAACATGCTGACAATTGCTCGCCTGGGAAACATGCAGAGAAGTCCAAGATAGTGTTTTTTAGACTGGCTGCCACGAGCTGAATCGAATGCAGCCAAGAGCGAGCGTCTAGGACTTACGGTTCTGGAGTTATTCACAGAAACATGGTTCTGAAAATGCTGCCAATTGCTCGCCTGGGAAACAAGCAGAGAAGTCCAAGATAGTGTTTTTTAGACTGGCTGCCACGAGCTGAATCGAATGCAGCCAAGAGCGAGCGTCTAGGACTTACGGTTCAGGAGTTATTCACAGAAACATGGTTCTTTTACTGCCAGCCGCGAAAGCGAAAATAACCAAGATCGAGCGTCTAGGATTTACTTGTCAATAACTCGCCTGGGAAACATCCAGAGAAGTCAAACACAGTGCTCCTATACTAATTGCGTGGCGCTGAGACGAATGCCGCCAAGATCGAGCGTCTAGGACTTACGGTTCAAGAATTAGCTTTAGAAACATTTGCCTTAGGAACATGCAGAGAAGTCCAAGATAGTGTTTTTTAGACTGGCTGCCACGAGCTGAATCGAATGCAGCCAAGAGCGAGCGTCTAGGACTTACGGTTCAGGAGTTATTCACAGAAACATGGTTCTGAACATGCTGCCAATTGCTCGCCTGGGAAACATGCAGAGAAGTCCAAGATAGTGTTTTTTAGACTGGCTGCCACGAGCTGAATCGAATGCAGCCAAGAGCGAGCGTCTAGGACTTACGGTTCAGGAGTTATTCACAGAAACATGGTTCTGAACATGCTGCCAATTGCTCGCCTGGGAAACATGCAGAGAAGTCCAAGATAGTGTTTTTTAGACTGGCTGCCACGAGCTGAATCGAATGCAGCCAAGAGCGAGCGTCTAGGACTTACGGTTCAGGAGTTATTCACAGAAACATGGTTCTTTTACTGCCAGCCGCGAAAGCGAAAATAACCAAGATCGAGCGTCTAGGATTTACTTGTCAATAACTCGCCTGGGAAACATCCAGAGAAGTCAAACACAGTGCTCCTATACTAATTGCGTGGCGCTGAGACGAATGCCGCCAAGATCGAGCGTCTAGGACTTACGGTTCAAGAATTAGCTTTAGAAACATTTGCCTTAGGAACATGCAGAGAAGTCCAAGATAGTGTTTTTTAGACTGGCTGCCACGAGCTGAATCGAATGCAGCCAAGAGCGAGCGTCTAGGACTTACGGTTCAGGAGTTATTCACAGAAACATGGTTCTGAACATGCTGCCAATTGCTCGCCTGGGAAACATGCAGAGAAGTCCAAGATAGTGTTTTTTAGACTGGCTGCCACGAGCTGAATCGAATGCAGCCAAGAGCGAGCGTCTAGGACTTACGGTTCAGGAGTTATTCACAGAAACATGGTTCTGAACATGCTGCCAATTGCTCGCCTGGGAAACATGCAGAGAAGTCCAAGATAGTGTTTTTTAGACTGGCTGCCACGAGCTGAATCGAATGCAGCCAAGAGCGAGCGTCTAGGACTTACGGTTCAGGAGTTATTCACAGAAACATGGTTCTGAACATGCTGCCAATTGCTCGCCTGGGAAACAAGCAGAGAAGTCCAAGATAGTGTTTTTTAGACTGGCTGCCACGAGCTGAATCGAATGCAGCCAAGAGCGAGCGTCTAGGACTTACGGTTCAGGAGTTATTCACAGAAACATGGTTCTTTTACTGCCAGCCGCGAAAGCGAAAATAACCAAGATCGAGCGTCTAGGATTTACTTGTCAATAACTCGCCTGGGAAACATCCAGAGAAGTCAAACACAGTGCTCCTATACTAATTGCCTGGCGCTGAGACGAATGCCGCCAAGATCGAGCGTCTAGGACTTACGGTTCAAGAATTAGCTTTAGAAACATTTGCCTTAGGAACATGCAGAGAAGTCCAAGATAGTGTTTTTTAGACTGGCTGCCACGAGCTGAATCGAATGCAGCCAAGAGCGAGCGTCTAGGACTTACGGTTCAGGAGTTATTCACAGAAACATGGTTCTGAACATGCTGCCAATTGCTCGCCTGGGAAACATGCAGAGAAGTCCAAGATAGTGTTTTTTAGACTGGCTGCCACGAGCTGAATCGAATGCAGCCAAGAGCGAGCGTCTAGGACTTACGGTTCAGGAGTTATTCACAGAAACATGGTTCTTTTACTGCCAGCCGCGAAAGCGAAAATAACCAAGATCGAGCGTCTAGGATTTACTTGTCAATAACTCGCCTGGGAAACATCCAGAGAAGTCAAACACAGTGCTCCTATACTAATTGCCTGGCGCTGAGACGAATGCCGCCAAGATCGAGCGTCTAGGACTTACGGTTCAAGAATTAGCTTTAGAAACATTTGCCTTAGGAACATGCAGAGAAGTCCAAGATAGTGTTTTTTAGACTGGCTGCCACGAGCTGAATCGAATGCAGCCAAGAGCGAGCGTCTAGGACTTACGGTTCAGGAGTTATTCACAGAAACATGGTTCTGAACATGCTGCCAATTGCTCGCCTGGGAAACATGCAGAGAAGTCCAAGATAGTGTTTTTTAGACTGGCTGCCACGAGCTGAATCGAATGCAGCCAAGAGCGAGCGTCTAGGACTTACGGTTCAGGAGTTATTCACAGAAACATGGTTCTGAACATGCTGCCAATTGCTCGCCTGGGAAACATGCAGAGAAGTCCAAGATAGTGTTTTTTAGACTGGCTGCCACGAGCTGAATCGAATGCAGCCAAGAGCGAGCGTCTAGGACTTACGGTTCAGGAGTTATTCACAGAAACATGGTTCTGAACATGCTGCCAATTGCTCGCCTGGGAAACATGCAGAGAAGTCCAAGATAGTGTTTTTTAGACTGGCTGCCACGAGCTGAATCGAATGCAGCCAAGAGCGAGCGTCTAGGACTTACGGTTCAGGAGTTATTCACAGAAACATGGTTCTTTTACTGCCAGCCGCGAAAGCGAAAATAACCAAGATCGAGCGTCTAGGATTTACTTGTCAATAACTCGCCTGGGAAACATCCAGAGAAGTCAAACACAGTGCTCCTATACTAATTGCCAGGCGCTGAGACGAATGCCGCCAAGATCGAGCGTCTAGGACTTACGGTTCAGGAGTTATTCACAGA